>NC_056731.1:831228943-831419618 GCF_019279795.1 Protopterus annectens
TTTTTCCCCATCTGTCCAGTGCCCTAGAATCCGTATCAGAGGGGACAGGGTTTTTTGCAGTGGAAGCTTTGACCCCTTTGGGACCCTGAGATATAGTTTCTGGGTCAGCAGTGGGGTTTTTATATAGGAATTTATAAGAATCCGGGACCCTGTAGTATGTGTCTGGCTTAGCAGGTGCAGGGGGTAAAGAGTCAGCGGACAGGCCAGACTCTGAAAATACATCTACAATGTCTAGAACAGGTGGAATAGCAAGGGGTCTGGGCTGAAGCAGCAGCAGAAAGTCTCTGAGCCTTTTCTTAGATTCAGAATAATCTTGGCTCTCCCAATGGAAATGCTCCCTCATGGTATGCAGGGTTTCCCCAAAAGAATAATCCTCAGGAGGAGAGGCTGAAGGAATGGATTCTTCAGCATCAGAGTCCTCAAAGGGAGGTATGGAATAATCCTGTTCAGAAGAGGAATCAGAGGAAATAGAAACCTGATCATTAGAATCATATTCTGTCTCTTGCCTAGGCCTCTTATCAGGAGGGGGATGGAAACCCCTGATCAAAGTAATTAGGTCTTCGGTCATTTTAAGCATCTGTTTTTTAGGCATGGAAGTCTGAGTAGGAGAATGCTGCATTTGTTTCTTTGTCTTTAGAGCTGCTTTAGTCTTTGAAGCTGAATATGGTTTAACATATAATTGTGTAGGTCTGAAGACACCCTCAGAAGCAGATGCCTGCTCAGCGGCTCCAGACCTATCTGAGGGAATGATTTCAGAGTGCCCAATATCTTGAGTATCCAGAGGCCCAGTCGGCTCCACGTGGGAGTCGGAAGCGGCCTGTGGCTCTCAGGTAGCGAGCGCCAGGGGCTGCGAAAGCGCCTCATTGAGAACTGGCGATCCGGCGACTGGACTAACTGAGGCCTCGTCATCTGTTTTGGACCTCGGATGCCTATCCTTTTCCTTGCGTTTTTTGTAAACTCCTGTAGTCGGCCGTTCCGACGGCATTATATAATTAAATCTTCGGCCAAAATAATGAAATGCAAAATCGAACAGACGCTTAATAGTGCACTGTTTAAATCTAGCACAAAACCGACAGCTAGCAATGCTGTGATCAGGGCCTAGGCAAGGAATACAGTAAGAGTGAAAATCCTTATGAGGTATTTGCTTCCCACAAGAAATACAATTGTTAACTTTTTCTGACATTGGTCTGGAGCAAGAAAAAAGTTTCCCCAATGGGTACTTCGCTTTAATGAAGACTTTGGTTCTGAAATTCAGATTTGAAAATCTCAGGAGTTGGCCGACCGGCACTTGTGAACTGCTTTTGCTTTGTGCACCATGCGTCAAGAAAGACTAAAGAAAATGGCAACGGCTACATCATTTATACCCCTGGCGCACTGACGTCAGGAAAGAGGTGACAGCAACCGACGCCAGACCTAGACCTTGGAATTCAGGCCGACTGTGGGTAGCCTGCCAGCAGGATAACCCAAGAGTAATGACTGCAACAACACGAACATCTACCAACCTGAAAGGATTACTCAACTACATCAATAACATTTTATTAACTTTTTGCCATTTACATATTTTGCATTACTGGGAGTGTCTTTATGAAGATTCTATTTATGTACTGCATTTCATTGGATGTTCTACATTTATGTTAATTTAGTTGTTGATTTGTTTTCAAATTTAAAGTTCTGAAGCATTTAACTGTCATTCCAAAGAAGTCACAGTAAAGGGAACGAAAGCTTAATATTACAATTTTATGGGTTAGTTTTTATTTCTATATGTTTATTTTACTTTATAGAAGTTAGTTTATTTTATTTCTATTCCATCTTCTTCTGAAGTTCAACGGTTATATTATAGACATACATATATATATATATATATATATATATATATATATAAATTATGTGTATGATTCACGGACAAAGTCAATAAGGATTAGTTTGCAGCAGTCCTCCACAGTAGGAATCTCAGAAACCACTGTGGTAACTTGACTAACAGTTATGTTTGGGAAACTGTTTAAAGTCAGGATCATTTGCCTGCAGTGTGACCTTGAGCAAATCACTTAACCGTAGCTCCTGTCTCACCCCTGAAAAGGGGTAGTGTGTCCAGTGGGCCTACCTGGTTAAATGGAAACAACACTGAAACGTGAAGGATAAACAGTTTTATTTAAAGAGTAAGATTCACCTACTCAAAGAAATGATAAAAAGAGGCAGCAAAGGTGTGCTAGCTGTTCATGATTTGGGTGAAACTCTGCATCACCAGATTTCATTTTGCTTTTTTTTTTTTTGCCATAGCCATGTCTAGTACTTCTGTCTTGGCCATACCTGTGAAAGTAACTTTCATAAAAACTGTCTGAGCAAGTCATGCCAATTAAATTGAAAGCTAAGATGAATATAATACAGAAGTGAGAATGCATCTCAAGTCAAAGGGCTGGCAATCTGAGTAATGCATGTTAAAGCTTAAGTGAATTAAGTCAAAAGACAAGTTAAATTTCTGTGACTAAGATATATGAAATTTATATGAAATCATATATCTTTACAAAACTAACCGTGCCATAGACACCCATACGAAAGATTTAAATCTTCATCAGTAAATTGACAGGACATTCTGGCATGACAGATTTAATCCTTCAATGCATACCCCATCACTGAAATATAACTGCCTATTGACTCATTTTAAAGACTAAAACCCTCACCTCTTTTAAGGTAAACCTTAAGTGGAGAGACGGTCACAGATTCTCACCAGGCCTATTTTGTGCAACCTCCCCGGGTCAAGAAGTCCATATGAGGGTGGATCCTGGCAAAGGCTTTCCACGTTCCTTAGAGTGAACTGCCTTGTAGGTTCATAGTTGTTTACTAGGCTAACAAGGACACTTTGTAAGCCTAGTCAAGCATCCCAAATCCCAAGTTCCGATACCCCTGATAAGTGTAAGCATGGGCCTGGGAGATTAACCATTTACAGGTTACCTGTGTCCATTAGAGACATAGGTGCCAAACAATAAATGGTTACCTGTGTCCATTAGAGACATAGGTGCCAAACCAGGGATGAATTTCTTGTTTCCCATCCAATTGTCCAAGTTGCACTTGACTTGTGTTAGGGAGGAACTCTGCTTCACATGGATGGGGAGTCTGTTCAATAGACAGGGTAGTTTCTGGGATACATACCTATCTCTCCAGCAGGTCCTATTTATATCACAGATAAGGTTCAAGTCTTTAGAATGGGTAATTCTGGTGCTGTTTTGTGGCTTTGAAGGAGGTAAATCAGAGTGTGGTCTGACAGTGCCCTGTATGCCAGGCACAGATCTCCCCTCAAAAGCCTGTAACAGAATATGGGGATAGGGCCTTGAGGAGGTCTTCACAGGACATTTTATTTGCGTCCTGTATTATTTTAGTAAAGAACGTTGCAACTGTTGGATATGCCTGATTAGGTACATACCAAAGGAGACACTGTACTCAAGGATAGGTCTGATGAATGCAGAGTACAGTGGAACAATGACTTCATTGGACTTGGATGCCATACCATTGTATAAAAGTTGCACAACAGAGAATGACTTCCTCATCACTGTAGACACGCGATGGTCAAAGGCTAGATTACTATTTGTGCGTCTCTCTAAGCCCCCAACTACTGGGTCAAATCTAAGGGGTGTGTTGTCAATGACAGTTACCAGGGATAGATGACTTCCCAAAGGATACTATTACGCATTTCCTGGCATTCAGTTTTAGTCCATGGCTCTGACACCAGATGTTGGTCTGTGTCAGCCCCTCCTAGAGAACATTTGTGTCAGTGTGAGGTTCAATGACAGCTCCTAATTTGCAATCATCTGCAAAGTCAGACAGATATCACTGACATTCATCTTGATTTCTGCGAAGTAAAAGCCAAAAAGGAGCAGTTCAAGGACTGATCCCTGAGGGACTCCACTTGTGACTGGCCTCTTTGTAGAGGTGGACTCCCCAATTCTAACTTCCTGGGTCCTGTCTGTCAGCCAGCTGGCTATCCACCAGGTGACATACAGGTTTGTACCCAATCTCTTGAGTTTGTCAACAATGTCTGAGTGGGGTATTGTATCAAATGCCTTGGCCAGGTCAAGGTAGGCAATGTGAATAATTCTGCCCTTATCCATTGCTTTGATAACCTTACCAAAGAAGTCCAGCAGGCTTAGTAGGCATGATCTGCCCTTGACAAAACCAAACTGGGTTGGTCCGTCCAGTGTGTGTGTGTGTGTGTGTGTGTGTGTGTGTGTGTGTGTGTGTGTGTATATATATATACATATATATATATATATATATATATATATATATATATATATATATATATATGTATGTATATATATGTGTGTGTATATATATATATATATATATATATGTATATATATGTGTGTGTACATATATATATGTATATATATGTGTGTACATATATATATATATATATATATATATATATATATATATATGTATATATATGTGTGTGTATATATATACATACACACAAGATCATCTCCATGATAATTCCATGGCTTTACAAGACTACAGAGAATTATAGGTATGTAGTTTCCAGGGTCTGTAGATGGCCCACCTTTGTACAGAGGGATGACTTTTCCATTCATGAGGCACAAAGATTGTTTAGTGGCTACAGTTAAATAGCAATTCCAGAGGCCCTGATAGGTCATGTTTCATAGGTTCATAGGTTGGTACTGGGCTATCTGCCCGAAGGCATATATTAGCCCAGCCATGTTGTGCGGCATTCACCGCCCCTTTAGTAGTTATTTAGAAGGCATCCTAGGATGCTGTCTTGGCCCACTGATGCAGTGTTCAGAGAGAGCATTAAGTACCTGTTCCCTAGTGATAGTAGGGGGAGTTATATTTGATATTTCCTGAGGGAAGGCTGATGCGGAGAGGGGGCTATTCAGCCAGGAGGCTTCCTTTATCTTCTGGCTCAGTATAGGAGACTTGCATTTACAATGAGGTCTACATACAACTGTGTATTGCCTTTGAGGTTGCAGACATAGCTAAAGAATGCTTTGTGATTGTACTTGGCCTGGGAGGCCAAACTTACCTCAAACTTGGCTTTGGTAGACTTTATTTGCCCTCTGGGTTGTTTGGTTTGTTTAGTTTGATGAGTGTGCTTTTAGCCTGCTGGGTGCTGCACCTCCTAATTTTTGCCATGATCTTCCTCCTGCTGTTATACAGACTATTGATTTTCTGATTCCACCAGGGTGGCTTTTTTTTTTTTTTTTTTAGTTCTGTACTCCTTTCCTGGTGGGTACAGCTGCTTTTATACAGCTATCAACATGCTTGTACAGAGCTTTTGTGAACAGATCTGCATAGGCAGCAGTGCTCTCAGGGTGGGTCTATATCATATTGTTGAAGTTTTAAAACTTCAAATCACTAAAGTCCGAACTTTAATGATCGAAGTTTTAAAACCTTGAATCCTATAATGGAAACCATCATAGAGTGCGGAAAGGGAAGATTCCTCTTTACTGCACTGTAGTGTGATCTCGGAGTTGGTATATTTAAGTAGCGGGGGGTGTGGGGTGCAGGGGGGCTTGCCCCCCTGCATAGAGAGTTTATTTTTTTTGTTGTTTTGGGCTTAAATTTTTTTTTTCACTTTCGAAGTACTAAAGGTTTGATCATTAAAGTTCAACCTTGAACTTTTAATACTTTGACAATATGATATAGACCCCCTCAGGGTTTATGGGGGCATGAAATTTTGCCAGGTTCTTGCTTAATAGTAGGAGGTTAACCTTATAATAGTTACCGAATATTCCAAGTTTAGCTGGGGGTCCAGGTTTTATTTTTACTTCAGAGGAGACCATTTTGTGGTCTGACCTTACCAGGAAGTTATTACAGTGGGGGGTGTGCAGCAGTCTCCCATATTAGTGAGGACCAGATTCAGTATAGTAGCACCCCTGTTTGGTGTAGTGATTACCTGGGGTCTAGGGAGTTTGTGTTTACAAAATCCAGGAATCTCTGTGCATATACATTTGGTGTCATATAGAATTCCTAGTTAACAGTGGGGTAATTTTAAGTCAAATTGACCAAATAGACCAGCAAAGCAGCACAGAGTTCAATAAATTTATTAGATACTTGTGTCCATAACAGACTAGTTTCGGCAAACAGCCTTCCTCAGTGTAACACTTTGGGTATAGTGAATTGGTGCATTACTACATTGTTTGCCTATGTCAAATGTGTATTTTATACATGGCTTACATAGTATTTAGAGTTTAATCAAACATTTATACGAACAAAACCAACTTCTTTACTGTTCGTTTCTTTTGGCCGATATTTACGGAAAGTGTTTTATAGCACTTTTGTTATGTGTTGTAGTGCTTAATGACATCTGAATTGAAGTAACAACAGACTTCGAGAGTTGGGTGTGGTCTAATATAAGGAGGCTTTACAACTAGGGGATATATCAAACATATTGTTGAACATGTGCTGACTTTTTATATTGCTTATTTTTATGGGCATGTAACTATGAAAAGTATTTTGATCTCTAAACATGATGTTTTGGATGAATGAGTTGTAAAATATCAAGATATATCTAAGGAATATATCTGGCATACTGAAGTGACCATTTAGGGCTACATCAAACATCTATATGAACCAAACTATTACCTATACTGTTCATTTATTTTGGCTGGTACTCAGGGAAAGTGTTTTGTAGTATACCGGTTATATTAGGGATATAGGAGGGTGTCAGATCCCTAACAGGACTAAGATTTCTGTTGGGTTTATTCCAAATCTTACAGTATTTTTGTGTTTTAGCATGATAACATGCATATACTTTTGGATATAACTATTGGACGACATCTATCTTGCAATTAGTGCAGGACTGGGATCTGGGACCCTTATGTTGTGTAGGGGGACTGGAATTCTAAATATTATATGTCTCCTACAACCAATATTTTTGGATCAGAATTACGATTCTCATTATAAGCATTTGATATAACCTTTGGGTATACGGACTGTGTAGAATTGAGTTGTGAACAGCATTTGTATTTTGGCTCTTTAATTGTGGTTAGAACTATATACAAAATTTTATAGGTTTGGACAATATATGTTTGTATACCTAGTGTGTATACCTTTATGGTTCGTTGCTGGAACAATAATCAGTCTAATGACTACATAGCGTAGTATATGATTGTGCACTACTATCTATGATATAGGACATTTTTACATGTACCTGTTTATACACCTGCTAGTGTACAAGTTATATTTTATTCATTACTGTGATCATTAGACAGTGTGCGAAAGGAATCCTAAAAACATTGAATGTCTAGAATCACTGACACATCTAGCTTTTTGCCCTTGGATAGGCCAGCCAACTGGTGTATGGACACCTGTATAGGTGCCTGACTTTAGTGTGTATTACACATATAATATTTGATATGATTCTTTGAAGGTATAATATTAAATAGGATGGATGTATAATTAAACCGGGCCATTTTTGTGATTCTCCCAACATATAAGTATAAGAGGGACAACAATGGTTGTGATTTGTTACATGTTGCTTGATTTTGAGGGTTGGGAATTATAGTGTCTTTAAAAAGTTTAACATACCAATGAATATACCATATATATGGCTGTACTGATTTATAGCAGAATTTATGTTTTCTGACACTGTTAGTTATTGCCATTTATCTTTTCAGAAGCGAGCCACTGCTCGGTCCCCCAGTCTTGATTAAAAAATTTGCTCTGTTACCTACTCAATATTGTTGTATGTGTTAATTGGGTGAATATTTTATATAGATACCAACTGAGAACACATCAAGTATATGGTGACCAGTATAATTATTTGGCTGAGAGAGTGACTTTGTATTATCTATGAAAGTCTTTTCTAATAGATCATTTAAACTGTATCTAATATGGTTTATATTTGTTTCCAATATTGATCATTTGACTCACACAACTTAACTTTTTTGGGTTTTGAATACATGGTATTCTCAATACCCATTGTGTTTTGATCTTCCAGTTCTGTAATACTCATAGTGGTTTGTTGTGGCATTGCAAACAGTTGTTGTTTATAGTGGACAGTTATGTCCATTGGAGTGTATAATACTGAACCTTTGGATTAGTGTTCAACTATTGGTTAATTGAGATTGAATTATTCTGACGTTGTGTTCTTATATCCCATGTAGTAGTCAATGGTGGTATAACAATATTACAATTTACCACCAAGATACTTTGGTGTTCCACCTGATATAGGGATTTACTTGCACTGAATTATTGTGTCACTTGTGCTTTCTGCCGCCCTTGTGACTCTCTATAAAGGATTAGGTGTTTAATTTTTTCTCTCTGTTTGATGCGACTGGGTACGTCAACTATAGTCACTTCTTTTGTCTAAGTACTATATTCCTTGGACATTTTTGTGCTCCATCAATTTTCACTGGTAGTATAATTAAACATTGTTCACAACATGGATCTAAATACCATTCTATCTGGGTTATGTGCTGATCGGCAAGATATAGCAGTATTTGGCATTGAGAAACTGCCAAGCAATGATCCAGATAATACGGCTCAGACCTCTTTGGCAGATTGTGATATGTTTTTCCATTCAATCACCAAGGCATTTAAGACTCTTAGATCAAACATTTGGCATCTCAAGTTATTTAAAGCATATTCGGCCCAAAACATGGCTCCCAGAGGATTACGAATACGAACACAACCTCTAGTGGGGAAGCCAGATGATAAACTTAATCAAGATTGGCAGGAGGCTCTTCAGACTGGATCCATGACATTTGTGAACATTTTGTTACAATATTATGAAAGGACAGTAGATTCCAATATATTGGAAATCAAAAACATATGCTCTGAGGTTCATAAGTTTGAATCCTCCCCAAAATATCAGGATAATATCAAAAAATTATCTTCAGAACTGATGGAGCATGAAAAAACCTTAAAGGAACGTAAAATTAAGAAATTTCATCGTGATTTTTCCGATTATCAAAGGGGGAAACCATTTGATTTCAGTAGATCGGTCAGATTTGTGGATACCAATCAGGTTAGAATAGGGCCCAGTCGCACCAAAAAGAGACCACGTTCCATTCTCAAGAATAAGGGGGAGAGCTCATATAGCACCTCTGGTGATGAATCCTCCCTTACTGATTTTGAGGCATCTGGGGAAAGAGTTTCACCTAACAGGAAGAAAACTAACAAAATTTCCCCTTTAGAGGGAGTAAGGGACACCGGGGCGGTAGGAAGCACAGAAAGACCAATCACTCCGGTCTCCCTTCAGGGTCTTCTGGACAATTTCTTGAAATAGGTGATACATCAGGGTCCACTCAGAATGTGTTAAATTTATCCAAAACCATATTGACAGATGAACAGGTTGCATTACTAAACAAGGGTTTGAACTACATTCCCTCATTTTTCAGCCAGGAATATCACATAGTACAGGATTTACAGGCTTTTTGTAGGAGATTAAATCTTAGACTGTTTTTTGAGGATAACCAGTCAGAACCATCTGGGGACTTCCGTTTCGGTAAGTCCTCATTCCAACCTCCTATGAATAAACACGTTTCCATTTTCATGGACAGTATTTTGAGGGATATTCATTTTGAGAATATGGGACATATCATGTTGGCTAGTAATCTAACTTCTGAAGACAGGATAGCTCTGAATACTTTGTGTGACAATAAAGATATAGTTATTGTCCCTGCTGATAAGGGAGGTGCGGTTGTGGTCTGGAATACTGCGGATTATGTCCAAGAAGGGCTAACCCAATTGTCGGATGCTAAGTGCTATATGAACATGTCTATAGACCCTACACCAGTATTTAAGGATGAGATTGATTCTTTTTTGCGTCTAGCCTATGAGGAGGGTATTATTAATAAGAAATGTTTGGATTCACTTATGGTTTCTGAACCATGCAAACAGATACTGTACCTTTTACCCAAAATTCATAAATCTTTAGTAAAACCACCAGGCAGACCAATAGTCTCAGGAATAGGTTCTTTGACCGAACCATTGTCGGCCTTCCTTACCAAATATCTGAAACCCTTATTGGAACACATAAGATCTAGGTTGCAGGACACCACTCAGTTTCTACAAATTATTAGGGAAACTCAATTGGAACCCGAATGGTATTTATGTACTTTGGATGTGAAATCATTATATACAAGCATACCACATTGGTCTCCAATCTATACAATATTGGTTGGAAAGGGCTAATCTATATTCACCAGGCTTTAACACTCTTTTGATATGTATGTCTGAACATGTGTTAAACAAGAATGTTCTGTATTTCCAAGGCCAATGTTACTGGCAGCTACAAGGAACAGCTATGGGGCATCCTTGCCCCTATATACGCTGACCTATTCATGGCCTATGTTGAAGAATATATGATTTATGATACATCACATAATATCTTCCAGGTGGAAATGGACATTTGGAGACGTTACCTGGACGACTGCTGGTTGGTGTGGCGGGCTGATGTGTGTTACCTAAGGGAATTTGTTGAGTATCTTAATGATAATGTCTGGGGACTGGAATTTTCTGTGTCATATGATCGAAACAGCATTAGCTTTTTGGATGTCACAGTATATAGGAACTCAGACAATACTTTGTCTACCAGGGTTTTTCGTAAATACCCGCAATACAATACCCTGTTACACGCATCAAGTTTACATCCCCGTCACACCATCAGGAGTATTCCTATATCCCAGTTCATACGTATCAAACGGCTCAGTTCAAATATTGAGGAATACCAAGTGGCCAGTAGGGATCTCGGTCGAAGATTTACCGAAAGGGGATATGACAGATTTGATATTCTGTCTGCACAGAGTAGAGCAAATAGTCTTGAAAGGGATGACTTATTACAATATCACAATAAGAATAAAAATCAATCATCTTGCAGTACAGGTGTCAGATTCATCACCACATATGGTAGAAATGTTAATATGATTAGAAACATTATTAACAAACATTGGAATATTCTACTGGCTAATGAAAAGCTACGAAGTATCCTGGGACCTCGTTGTCTTTTCTCATATAAACGAGGGAAAACCTTAGGTTCTTATTTTTCACATTTCAAACATATGGCAAGTGGGGGGACGACCCATAAACAACTGACACTTTATGGTGATGAACTTATTGGTTCATTCCCTTGTGGCCATTGTGGATCCTGCCAGTATATGCATAAATCCAAGGAGTTTACCAGTCGCAATACCAGTAGAATTTTTGACATTAAGGTTTTTGGTAATTGCAGTAGCGATTGGGTGGTGTACCTGGCCTCGTGTTACTGTGGGGGATTTTATGTTGGACAAACCTCAAGGGCTTTGAGATTCAGGATGAATGAACATCGCAGCGATATGAAAAACCACAAGGAGACAAGTGCTCTATATCAACACACATTAAAACATCCTCAGGCTAGGTTTACCTTTATGGTTATTGACCGCATTTCTGGAGATAGAACCAACAAACAGGGCTGGCATGGGTTACTGGACCAAAAGGAAAAATACTGGATTACCACATTGGGGGGTTTATTTCATCCTGGATTGAATGACCATTTATAGG
This sequence comes from Protopterus annectens, assembly GCF_019279795.1. Lineage (NCBI taxonomy): Eukaryota > Metazoa > Chordata > Ceratodontiformes > Protopteridae > Protopterus > Protopterus annectens. Next base: position 831,240,440 of record NC_056731.1, read on the forward strand.
AGAAGTTGGTTATAGGAGAAGTTGGCTATTTGACAACATTTATGTTGATATATCTGACTCCAACAAGTGGACTATATTTCTTTAGGTTATCCTTCATCTAGGGATTATGATCACTTAGCATCTTGGCTGGTACTGATCATGGGCCCTACTCTAATTATACATAGCATATGGACTATGTGCATGTGTAATATAATGACCAATTTGAATCAATGTGGTCATATAAGCTTTACACAGTCTTTCATTTAGTATCTCAATCAGTTCCACATATTAACATACTTGTTTAGATCTTGGTGGTTAAGAATATGTCTTTTGATTTCTATTTCTCAATACCTAATTGAAGATTCTCAGCATGGATCAATTAGTATGTATAATGGCATACTCATATTCAATTATAGGTGTATACTTACTTCATTCCCTGTATACATACGCCTTTGATTTCCCCATTGTTCGGATATAGATTGTTTAGGCCTCTTACCTTAAGTACTCGATATTCAACATTTTTGGTGCCTCAAATGAATAATTGTTGAAAAGCTAAGGATTATTGCCATACATATATTGACTGATACAATATGAATACATGACTGGATGGATTGACCATATCATGTAAATAAGTGGCCCTATTTTATATACACATTTTGTTGGGTTATTCAAGTTTATTTTTCAGGACTGATTTCACTATTATCTTAGACAAGATATTAATACATAGTTGCATTTACTATTACATTATCAGTCTTGGAGGCTAACGACACATATTTTGGGCTTAATCTTTGGTACAAGCTTTACATTGTGGATGTTGCTGATTTGTTTATTTTTTATTTTTTATTTTTTATTTTTATTTATTTTCTCATTCTTTAATTTTCATTTCAGTCATTTTGTACACCCATATATGTTCATATATGCATATTCATTACGATTTCTTATATATATGTTCTATTTGTTCCTCAATTTTATCAGTCCATTTAATTTGAGCACTTGATGTATCACACTTTTGGTGCTTTTGATGATGATTGGATTAGTAGCCAGGACTAATGGCTATCCAAACACAGTTCTTTACTAATATGAGCATGAGAATGGATATACTATAATATTATAATAACTTTTTAATTCTGTGTATGCACCTCTTTGGGGTGTTTAGCCTTACATTCAGGAATGACTCTATTAGTATATACAGTACCCTTTGTATTTTCTAAGAAAAAAATGAAGATGTTTCAAATTTATTAATATTCATGAGCAAATGATTGTGATTGGCTCTGGATAAGTATTTAAAAGATGATTAAAATGTAACTTGACTACATTGTGTTACACTGAGGAAGGCTGTTTGCCGAAACTAGTCTGTTATGGACACAAGTATCTAATAAATTTATTGAACTCTGTGCTGCTTTGCTGGTCTATTTGGTCAATTTGGTTACATGGTTTGGACCGTGCAAACCCTCGTGCATAGGACTTGGTATGTGCGTAATTTTAAGTCACCCATGAATATTACATTGAGTTGGACGGTTAGTGTTTCTATTAAGTTTCAATATATGGTATGGGTTTCCTGGGTCATAGAGGGGTACCTATAGCTTGCAAGGAAGTGGTACCAGATTTTACCTATGGTGATTTGAACATGGAGTAGCTCAAGTGCATTGTCCTGTTTGAACAGCCTTGAAGTACATTTACTTTTGATGTAAATAGATACCTCCACTTTTAGTCCCTGCCTGTGAAGTAGCTGGCCTAAATGTGTGGAAGGCATTATAACCTTGCACTGCTGGCATTCTCTCCGGAGCTTTAAACCATGTCTCAGTGACCGCACAGATGTCAGCATTCTATAGGGTAAAGAGCTTCTAGGGAGTGGAGTTTTTTCTTTAGACTCCTAGCATTGAGCAGTAATGCCTTTATATTTCCTTGGTTTTGATTTGCTATGTTGGAAGTATTTTCAGTTTGGAATTGCCTAAAAAAGGCACTATGGTGAAGACAATGTTTTAGCTAATATTCGAATGTCTAGCGCGGAGAGTTGCAGACCATCCCTGACAAAGCAGCATGGTCTGCTGACCATCTCCTTCCATGCTGACAAATACTGCACCTCCTTAGAATGATATCAGAAACTAAGCAGATTATTAAAGTCAATCATCTTTTGTTTGAATTGTGTCATCATCTTTGGAGAAGGTAAAATGTTGCTCAATGCTAGGCTCATACCAGCCTGAGAGACATACTCAAAGAGCTCCATAATGTCTCTTGATAATAGCGTAAGGAGGTAGTCTCAGGTCATTTACTCCAACATGGACTATGACAGAGTCATATTGGTAGCTGTGGTCCAATGACCAGAGTGCATGCATAATGTGGCAGATCCTAGCCCCAAATAAGCAAATGACTAACTCTCTCATTACTTAGCCTGGTGAGAGGGACAGCAGTGTGTCATTATCTGGTGGTTTGCCCTATGGCTTAGAGGTAGAGGCTCCACGAGATGTAGCTATATGTGTTTATGTGGGTGTTTTTTTGAAAGCATGCATTTCGGGGTTGCAGAGGGTATTTGTCTAGTAGGTCTTTGTGGTTTAGGAAGGTAACGTGCAAGTGCCCCATTATCTCACATACCAAATCAGTTTGTCCTGAGAATTAACTGGTTATCAGTAAACATGAGGCAATTTCTACACTGCCTCAGGATGCCCATATCCACCAAGACGGTAACGGAGATGGTAGGAAAGTTCATATCCATGGCAACAGACCCTTTTTATCGATTAGACAGTTGGAGTGAGAATATCAGTCACTGTCAGGGAGTATCCAGTTTGCAACTATGTGGACAGTGCTCGTCACTGCAAACTAGCTGTCCTATGTGCAACTAGGTATTGGAGAAATTTCAATTGTGCTTTTACAGGAAAAATGTCACTCAAGGTGTCCGAGTCCATACACAACACTGCCAAACACTTGAGGGGAAACTAATAAGCAGACCCTGAAAATTTATGGATGAAGTATATAGGCAGATATTCTGAAGTTGAAAACAAATCACGAAGTGCTTACTGAAAACAAAGAATTAGCTTGTCAAGAATGATGAAAAGAGAGGAGTTGCATGAATGGCCACTACCAATGCTGGTCTCACCACAGCTTCACTCGATTAGGATATAATGCTCCTTTGCTTCTTCTCTCACAAGAAGAAGAATGTTAGTACCAATCCCAAGAAGAGAAGCAGGCCACAGCCGGTTTGGTGATCCACAGTTTTGTCCCAGCTGATACAAGGGTCTGCAGGCTTGCAGCTTTTTTCTGGTAGATACCTTGAATAGCAACCAGACCAATCACACACTTGCAATCCAACCAAAAACAGTCAGGAATCAATGCACTCTGCTCCTTCTCTCACCAGGACCAGAATATAAGCACAGATTCCAAGCTGTCACCTATAAAGCAGTTATTAGGCTTTCCAATGATCAGCAGCCTCTAGGAAATAATGTCCCTGGTGCTCCTTCTCTCATCAGGAGAAAACAGAAGCACTAATACCAAGATGACTTCTGAGAAGTAGAATGTGGGCTCCAATAACTGGTGGTCTTGCAAAACAGGTTTAAAGGTAAGATAAAAAAAGTTTATCTTAAACACTGCAGTGTGTACTAAGCAGTTCGATATGAATGTGGGTAACTTAAGTTTTAGCCATCTAAGTGGAGAGCCACTATTTTTAAAACAGCAAGACAGGTGGGTACTTTTGCATTCTGGTACTATGGAATACAGTGGGATGGCTAATAGATTTAAATAGTTGAAGGGGAGTGATTTCACAAAGTGATAATTTTGTGCTTACTCACACCAGCCAGTAAAAGGAGAGAGGAAAAGAGATATGTGGTCAAATTAACATAAGGGGCAGGCAACTAGAAAGACAATGGTGTTTAAGAACACACCAGTAATAGGGTGGGAACAATTCTGTTTGACTCACAAGAGACAGAACTGTGGTCTTTCAAATTTTAATATGCAATTAAAAGCAGAATACAAGTAAAACACGGTGTGTAAAGAAAACAAATCACAGTATACAAAATAAAAAAGTACAAGAAATCAAAAGGAAACCTTTCCTTCACATCAAGCTCCTATGATTATTACCACAACCAACGTCAACCATAAACAGTCAAGCTCCTATGATTATTGCCACAACCAACGTCAACCATAAACAGTTTTCAAATTAAAATTAAATATAGCACTGATTTTAGTGTCTTAATGTAACTATTTTAAGAGGTAAAGAATAGTGTTTCAGAGTTAACTGGGATCTCGCTCATTTAAAAAAAAAAAAAATATATATATATATATATATATATATATATATATATATATATATATATACATACATATAAATATACATATACAAGAACAATAGTTTTCTCAGTAGGTAAAGTAGGTAAATCAAAGTGTCTTTAACTGGTACATCTAAACAGCATGGTGCTAATGAAGTTTCACATTTTCCCAAAGAAAAGAACTAAAGCTGCAAGAAAACAGGGAACTTCAGTGACTAGCAGGTTTAGTTTCTCAAGTTAGGCTTTCAACGCTAACTCAGCAGTAAAGCAAATATATTCCAAACAATGCACAATAAACACCTTCACATTTCCTGAAGTTAACAGTTTTCTTCAACAGATTGGGGCCACAGAATAACCTATTAAATATATTTTAAACTATTTCTAAGATCAGATGTGATGAGAGACAACTCTTCAGAGCCATTTAATGGATATGCATGTATTACTACAAAGTCTATGCTGCAATTACGATCATGATACAATACAATACTCCAGTGTAATGCCAAGTCTAAATCATATAACACATGATAAAAAGCTGAATAAGGGAGCAAATTTCCTGACATACTTATCAAGAAGAATGCATTAAAGTAAACCTGCACTGCAACATACACCATTAATTTAAAGCCCAAGTCCAGAGTTTATACATAAAGTGTTAAGCTAAAAAGTAATGTATACTGATCAGGACATATTTGTAGATTTTAAAGAATTAAAACCTGTTTATGCCCATTTCCCTTTATATTGTTGTTGCATAAAAAAGAAACTTTCAGTACTATGGACAGAACTCTGAGCTGCTTAAGATACTACTGCAAGGCAATGCATCTTAACTCTGAATAATCAGAAGAGCCTAGGAAAAAAAGTAGGTCACGTGCTGCTTGTGTCCTTGTCAAGCAAAAATACTAGTTTATTTTGAATGGGGTACCACAACTAAAAATAACAGTTTCCATTGCTTTTCTCTAATATTCTCCATGTGTTGTAATAAAGTGCTACCCACTATGCAGAATCATCTACCATCACATTAAAGTCGTACATTGCTGCTAACGGTAAAATAATGATGAAAGACTGACTGCAGGAACTATCTTATGGAAAAACTTCGGTAAAAAAAATCTAGATAACATTAAGTTGGAAGCTTTAGAAGACTGATACTACTTAAAAAAGGCATTACAGGGACAAACAAGGATTTAGCCAATATGAAGAAAGCCTTGCAGGGGAGGTGCAGGCCTACTTGGTTTCGTAAAGCAGTTGGGACTGTCTACCATCTCTTCCCAGACCGATGCATATTAAACAGCATTTGAATGATACCAGAAGGTAAGCCAACTGCTGGAATTAATATTCTCGTTCGTATTGTAGCACCACTCTTGGTGGTGGTAGTATGTTGCTGAAAACTAGGTTCATACCAGTCTCAGACACATACTCCAAGAGTTCCATAATGTCTCAATGTCTTTCAGCTTTTTCCTGTTAGGGGTCGCCACAGAGGATCACCAGTCCGCGTGTGACTGGCAGTGGATTTTTACTGTGTTGAGTTGCCAGCCCTGCACCCAACCTTCAAAGAAGACACACCCACTCACGCAGCCACCTACCTGCATTGTCTTTAAAATTGACTTGACCATGAGGAGGACATGCAGACTCCGCACAGAAGGAGCACCAGCCGGAAATTGAACCGGAGAGCCTCTTGCTGTGAGGTAACAACGCTAACTGCTAAATTACTACAGAGACCAAATTCATGTGAATTAATGCCCATATTTTACCTGGAAACTTTTTTTCTTCTGCTGCCAGAAAGAACCAGTAGACTAAAGCAAAACTCACTAATTTAGCAGAAAAACAGTGTGAGCATTATCAATACACTCAATATTAAGCAATTATATCGAAGGTCATTTTGTCTGGCTATTTAATTAAGGGAAAAACTTCACAAAATGGATCATGTGCTTATTGACAACAGCCAGGGAGGAATTTGGGTAATCAAATTACCATAAGGGACAGAATACCAACAGATGCACTAAAAATAAATAAAAAAAAAAAAAAAAAAAAAAAAAAAAAAACTAGACCAGGATACTAGTGAGGGAAAACTATTAAGACACTTGGCTGCTTTAATACCAACATTTAGTCCATTTAAATGGCAAAGTACAAAGCAACTATTTAATGGTATTACTAACAATAGCTTAAAGATCTTATCTAAAGCAGATATAGACCGTTAACATGTACTTAAAAACAGGTCAAACAATGAAAAATTTTTACTTATTTTTGTTGCTGCTGAATGTAATGGAACCATCGCAAACCAGAAGTAATTTTAAGGAAACTAATGAAACTCAAAAGAACTTGTAATGCCCAACAGGGTCCAAAGATTGAAAGTGTATTCAGTGAACACACTACAGGCACTGACTGACTAAAATGTTCAGACAAATACAGCAAGGCTGAATTTAATTAGTGAAGCATGAAGATCTTGCAAGGTGGAAAACCGACATTTTGAGGACTTCCTATTAGAGGAAAAGAATGACTGTGTGGCATTTACCAACATGGTCTTGGTGAAATGGACCAGGAAGGATGAACAGTGTAAGAAGCACATTGGCCTTCAGGGAGCAACTCCATGAGAGGGATGCCCAGTCACCCCAAGCAATACTAGCCCAGTATGATACATACAACTAAAAGCAGCAGCTTTTTGTCTTTACGGAAGGTGGGCAATTGGTTGCTGCTGGTTCTATTAAAGCATGCTGCTTTGGTGGCAGAGTTAAAGGCTGAAGAGGAAGCAGCAAAACAATCTTCTTAAGGAAGAAGGAAGGAAAACTAGATGGACACTGATGTCACTTGTGAGAGTAGATCTTAAAGCTTTTCAGAGTTGGTTGTTTCAAGGCACTGGCTAGAAGACTAAACAACTAATTAGGGAGGGCAACGGCACAGGCTTCCATCTTTTACCAGGAAAAGGCATGTTTGAAGACAGCTTGACTGGTCTACCAAAGTCTGCTAGCAAGTTGTGCAGGAGACTGAAGAAGAGTGCTGGCAACACATTCTGGAAATGTAGCAGTAAAACAGATTTCACAAGGAATTTCCAGAATTCAAGAGAAGACATGTGAGGTGGAGATTCAACTGATCAATTATATTTGGGGATTGTTTCCTACCTACAAAGAGCTGTTGCCTTAAAATTATGATCACAGCAAAGAAAGTGACAAGACGTTTGGAAATTAAGGGATACCACTACTGGTAGGAAGTTGGAGAATTTAATAAATTCAGTGGCGGGTATGTAAAATCAAGCATGTGGAAGAGACAGAAGACTATGTTTATTAATAAATAAACATATCTGTTTAGGTACACAGATGAGAAAATGCTTGTTTAATCAATGGATAAAGTAAAATGATTTGGATACGAAATAAGTTTATGGTTACCTTCCCCTCCCCTACCTCACTCATTCTCTAGGCCACAGCGGGCAGCAAATAGATAAGAACAGAAATGGGGAAATAATGAGTGACAGCTATTTAAGAATGCAGTTCACTTTAAATACCTTTGTATCAGCTGCTAGACACAAACAGATGTGTGGACAATCTCTATCTTTATTCTTCCCTTTTTTCTTGCTTTTAAATTCAGTGCAGTTTTGGAAATAATTTTATCCATTGAGTTAAATATTTAATGTTATGTTTATGCAAATATAATGGAAATAAGTTGTGCTTTTAAAAGAAAAAAATAGAAAGAAAATGAGGCAAGTTAACATAACTACTTACACTAGCCCTAAACAGTACTATTGATGGGGTCATAAGGGCACTGCACAACAGCAGCACCAAACAGCATCTGTAAAGCTCAGATCAACTCCTGGGACTAATGGGACAAACAGGACAATACTCCTTTAAACAACAGTTCTCCTTTACTAACCAGTCAGAAAAGAATGTTACAAAGCGGTCATTACAGTCCATTTTTTTTTTTTACACAGAGGGTAATTGTGACAGGTAGACATGTTATTGAAACTCTTAAGTTAGATTTGTTTGGAATTTACAATGGGTGAGTGTGGTATAGCAATTAATTTTTTGGGCGTTCATTCTGAATGGGATATCAATTTAAATCATTTTGTCAGTAGTATACATACAAAGAACACGTACACTAACAGCTAGCTGCATAATAAGAGTAATTACCCCGTGTTTATTAGAAAAAGCATATCAAAAGGGCAGTTCATTTGTGCAAGCAGAACGACTAGTGAAGAGAACACACTACAGCACAAATTACAGTTTATTAGTAGCATGTTTGTCAACCGTGAATATAAAAGAGAGTTTTTAGATGAAGTAGTAAAAGAAATATGGTTAATAAGATGAGATGTATATCCCCTATACTTAAATATGGATTTACATGTAACAATTCATATAATTTAAACAGTTCAAGTGAGTTGAAGTTCTATTATTCTGATTTTGTGCTGCTTTAGCATTGTTGGGCCAGTATTTTATATAGGTTTTTGGAGGTTATACTGGTACAAGTGTTTTTCGTTTGAATGTTCCTGGTTTCCTAATGACTGAAGCAGCTTCTAATTCCTTGATGAATTTGAGTTTACATCCTACTCCAGGATTGAGCGATGCAGGATTTATGCAGTTAACAATGAATACAATGATGGACATACAAAAAAGACTCTTCAACAGCTGGTTCCTGTGAGGCGCCTTGGAGATGACCAATGGATAAGTTCGGATGATGACAATGATACAGTTATTGAAGTATAGAAAAGTCCAAATTAAAACTTTTTTGGTAGGACTGACAGGTTAAAACAGAAATCATTCAACTTGCTACACTGATGATCATTCTGTTTTAACTAAAAAAAATATGACCCTTTTCATCCCTCTGATTTTAGTATTAATTCTTTGAGATCTGAAGAATACAGAGATTCTATTGACAAATTTGATAAAACTACTTAAGAAGTTTAGAGGACTTGATTTGGAAAATAAATATCTAGAAACCTGTATCAAAATGTGAATAGTTCTGAAGGGGCTCCATTTCTTTAAATACCCGAACAGAGTTAGTGTCAATGACGAATCTTTCAACATTCTGGTATATTTTGTTAATGAAGCTGGTCTGAAATTGTTGCAATTACTTGACAACAATAATAAACAGATGATGGCTTTAAAGAAAGAAATTTTAAATACTGAAAAATAGCTTGACAAATCTGCTCATAAATCATACTATACAGAGTCTTTTAAAGAAATTGAGCAGCATGAGTGTGTAATTGTCTCTCAGAAACTTTTATGTAGAGACATTGTTGCTTATGAAGAGAATTGTGCTTATTCAGATTTTATTTCCAACAATAAAAATAAATCTGTTTTGAGCACAAAGAGAGTAAATGTGGTGACTGACAAACAATTTAGCCAATCAGAACCAGTGAAGACTGAGAGGCTTGAATACCAAGGAAGGACTAACAGCATACATGCAGGTACTAGCACTTCTGGTTCTGATGCACGAAATGAAAGGTAAGCAGTTAACAGCAATGGTGAAAACAGTGATACCAACTGCGGTTCAACCCTTATAATGGTGCAAGACCAAAAACTTTTTTTTACAAAAGGAGGATACCAAGCTATTAACAACAACTCTTCAAGGGACATTTGAAAAAGCAAGCAAGTGATTTATTTAATAGTATAAATTTGTCAGATTTTGTTTTAAATGCGAAGCATAAAAATGTACTTGGTTTGGGTTTGAATTTTGTGCCCACTAGAAGAGAAAGTGTTGTAAATACTCGCTTAGATTTTAAAAAGTACACTTGGAAGTCAAGTTTCATTCTGAATGATATATCTTTGCAGAATTCTATTTATGTTGAACCTTACACATATAATCCTGTATTACTTAATACATTAACAGTTTTCAAAAGTATGTGAAAAAAAATCAGAAATGTATTAAATACTACTACTCAACAACGTTTTATAACCTTGATGAATGTGAAAGAAAAGCCTTATTTTTACTAAGGCAGGCTAAAAACTTAAGGATTATGAAAAGTGATAAAGGGGGTACATTAGTATTAATGAATGACAATAGATACAACAGTACATTGAGTTTATTGAAAAATGTAACTGATTATAGAGAAGATAGTTTAAGTGATATACATAAAATACACAATTTTTTGTATGATAGTTTAATGAATGAAATTACTGACTTAGAAATTTACAATTTTTGTGTAGTTGATAAACCAAATATTGGGACACTGTTTGGGATACCACACAAGGACCAAGTGAATCTGCCTTTTAGGCCCATTGTTTCTTCGCCCAATTGTGTAACAGAGGGAATTTCGTTAGTAATTGATTCTGTTTTGAACATTCTTGTGCAGAAGTTAAACTCTTGCATCAAGGACTCTTGAGACTTTTTAGACAAAATGAAAGAGTTTTTAGCGAGTTTTAAGTTTAACTTAAAAGTACACTGTTTACAGTTGATGTTCCTGCTTTGTATACACCTATTCCTCAGGAAGAAGGTGTTGAATATGCAAGACAATTTTCAGATAAGAATACTGAATGACTAATTCAGGAGTTAATTTTCTTTGTGAAATGATTGAACTATTACTTGATAACTTAATTTTTAATGGCAAATTTTACAAGCAAATAAAAGGGGTTGCGATGGGTTCCTCAGCAACCCCTTCATTTGCTAACATCGTGATGGGGTGGTAGGAAATAGTTATTTTAAGTTAAACGTTTGCTGAATTTCACATTTGCCATTTTAAAAAAAATTTGTAGATTTTTTTTTTTTTTTTTTTTATTATAGAGGGTAATCATGAAATGGTTAGAAATTTTTTTGAAACTCGAGTCAGATTTTTTTGAACTTACAATGGGCAAGTGTGGTATAGCAGTTAATTTTTTTGGACATCCATTTTGAATGGGATATCAATTTAAATAATTTTGTCAGTAGTATATATAGAAAACAAGTTCACCAACAGCTATCTGCATAATAAGAGTAATTACCCCGTGTTTATTAGAAAAAACATATCAAAAGGGCAGTTCATTCATGCAAGCAGAATGACTAGTGAAGATAACACACTACAGAACGAATTAGAGTATATTAGTGGCATGTTTGTCAACCATGGATATAAAAGTTTTTAGATGAAATAGTAAAAGAAATATAATTAAAAAGATATTATATACATCCCCTATACTTAAATATAAATTTACATGTAACAATTCAAATAATTTAAACAGTTCAAGTGAGTTGAAGTTCTGATTTTGTGCTGCTTTAGCATAGTTGGGCCAATATTTTAGTATACTTTTTATGAGGTTATACTAGTACAAGTGTTTTCTGTTTGAATTTAGAAGAAAGAGAATATGTATGTTTATTAATAAATGAACATCTCTGTTTAGATGAGAAAATGCTTGTTTAATCAATTGATAAAGGAAAAGGATTTCGATACGAAATTATTTTTTTATGGTTACCTTCCCCCCTCCCTTGCCTCACTCATTCTCTGGGCCACAGCAGGCAGCAAATACATTAGAACAGAAATTGGGAAATGAGTGACAGCTATTTAAGAATGCAGTTCACTTTAAATACCTTTGTATCAGCTGTTAGACAGAAACTGATGTGTGGACAATCTCAATATCTTTATTCTTTCCTTTTTTCTTGCCTTTTAAATTCAATGTGGTTTTGCAAATAATTTTATCCATCGAGTTAAATTTTTAATGTTATGTTTATGCAAATACAATAGAAATAAGTTGTGCTTTTAAAAGAAAAAAAAAGAAAATGAGGCAAGTGAACATAACTACTTACACTGGCCCTAAACAGTACTACTGATGGGGTCATAAGGGCACTGCACAACAGCTGCACCAAACAGCATCTGTAAAGCTCAGATCAACTCCTGGGACTAACGAGAGAAACAGGACAATACTCTTTTAAACAACTGTTCTCCCTTACTAACCAAATAGAAAAGAATGTTACAAAGAGGTCATCACAGTCTACTGAAGATCAATGCCACAACAGGTATAATTACACATACATCTTATCATACAGGAAAAAAAGCAGGTGTAATAGTAAATATTACCTCATATTATGCATACGAGCACACACACACACACACACACACACACACACACACACACACACACACACAGCAGTATTGCACTTACTTTTTCCATTAACAGTTAGTGCTGGCACCACTGTTGGAGATACTGGCACATTTAATTGTGGCACTAGTGGCTGTGTCCTTGGCCTGCTTCCCATTCTTGCCCTTTCTGTTCCACGTCCAAGCACTGTACCAACTGGCTTTTCAGTCACTGCTTCTGGTGTTAAACATTCTTTGTCTTGCTCTAGAGAGTCCAAACTATTTTTGCTTCCATTTTCAAAACCATCAACTGCTGTCCTTTGTTTAACGGGACTCCTGGGAACTAGAATTTTAATACCAGATTTTACAAGTTCCATGCTTCTTCTACTAGAAATGCTCTGTGGACTGGTTTTGCGTAACTTCTGGTGATTAGTCAACAAGTGGTTGTGCCTGGGTTCACTCTCTTTGCCAGACCCTAATGATTTAGACGTTTTTGATAAAGTGCTATTAGTTGATCTATAAATCTGTTTTCTGGCACCATTTGGAGAGATTTTATTAGTCCTAGTTATAGGAGAGTCTTTCTGTTTATCCCCATGCCGTCTATTGAAATCATTAATATATTCCTCACAGTTCACTAAATGCTGTTCTGGTTCCCATGTATCATCATCACTATCGTAGCCTTTCCATCGAACCAAATATTCTATTTTCCCTTTTTTGTTCCTTTTCTTGTCAATTATTCGCTCCACCTGTTTAAAAAAAAAAAAAAAAAAAAAGCATCCCATAATACAAACGGCATTGAAACTATATACACAGATTACTAAGAAACAAACCCACTAAACACTTGTCACAGCTATCAACAGAAACATTTATGAAAGCTAAGCTTGTAACAGTCAAAGGATATGATGTGCACAGTAAGGCTGATTTTCATATCCATAGAAACAGCCATGATTGTTTTTACTGCACAGAAAACATAACTGTGGACAACAGTTTCTGAAAGGTATCCCTCCCCATCCCATTAACCATTTCCATTTTTCTACTCATTTAGGAAAAATGCACAACTAACCCTCATGGCATGTAACATTGAAATAAGCACAACAGTACCTACCAGCTGTTGGATACAACCAGGACATGCAGGATACAATTTCACCAAGACAGCTAAAATAATAAAATATCAGCAGGCATGCTCCAGATATAAATGAAAGGCAATGTTGCTCAACAACTGTGGTTGCACAGATGAAGTCTGTCCCTTTCTCATCAACGTTCTGAAGCCAAATATATATCTTTGCATACGTTTAAATTGTTAATGTTTTTCTCCTGTTCAATGGTGAATAAGTAAAGGATAAGTTACAAATTAATAAGCAAGAAAACTTTGCTGCTTACACAACTGCAGGTCTCACCATCACATACTCAATACATGCTGATATACAAAAAACATTTAAAAAAGGTTAAGTACTTACCATAACGATATATCTACAGGAGTAAGTACATCCTCCATAATTCACAGGGTTAATGTTACAGACATTAGGACTATTTGGTTATCCAAACTTTCTCAGGTTGCTTAGTACCTCCCCATTCCATAAATGCATGCATCATATGACTCTCCTTCAAGATGTGAGGTTAGCTGCACTCGAGTACAAATATGTACATACATGACCACCCTGGTCGTGGAGGGTTTATTACAAAGAATGTACCCATTCAAAAAGATAAATTGATAAAAAGTATATGAAAAGTATATGACTTTCATATCTAATAGAACTGGGTTCTTCCTCCATCTCCTAGGACAGTGTTCCAAGATCTTTCTAATGAGTGGACCAAAAGGAAAACATACCCTTAGTAATAGTAGTCCAAAAAGCAATGCCTGATCTACATATCAAATCCAAGTATTTAAGGAAGATTATGCAAGCCCCTGCACAAATATCACAGGCTGTATTCTTAAAGACAGTTACTAAGTCCTGAAGAATGTGTTTTAGTAATCCTGGGTAATCATTTGTTTCACTGAACTCAGCAAAATCTAACTGAACAGGATAGCTACCCTTTGTTTAACTGGATGTGGAGGGAGTAACAAAATTGCATAGTATTCTAGAAGAAATATCCAATATTTGCTTTTATGGTATCTTAGTGGATGATGCACCTCTACAATGTAGACATTAGTCTCCAAACTTAAAACAGTAAGCTAGGAAGAAAAAAAAAATGAATATACTGGTTTAAATATGACTTAGCTAGCATAAAAGACTTGACTACTCCTGTGAGTAAATTTGTCACTATGGAAGATTATTAAATAATGAGTGTCAAAAGAAAACGTGAAGTTCTAAAAGTCTTCTAGCTGAAGTAACAGCAACTAAGAAAATGAATAAGACAGCAGTCGAGCAAGGAGTCAAAGCTGTTGCTAACCTCCTGCAGCAGGACTGAGGCTACCCAAGGCAGCCAAGAACCCTAGCCACAGCTGTAAACCCCCCCCCCCCGAAACTGTATTGGCTGGTTGGGTTCTTCCCAGAGAACCGGTTGTGCTGTCTGCTCTTGCCCATGCCAGAAAGAAATCTGCAGATATCTTTCTGCACTTCTGAAAACATTCTTCAAGGACTAAGAAACTCGACACCATCTGTGGTGAGTGTTCTGCCCTTCTACTTAATTTTCTCCATGGGTGCCTTGCCGAAGATCACCTCAGTGTCCTCAGCTAAACTCGTCAATCTCAGCCAGGAATGCTGGCATATGAGAATGCAAGATACCACAGCTCTGAAAGAAGCTTTCAATGCCTTACAAGCTACTCGCATGGCTTGATTTGCCATGCAGAATCACTTATTGATAGGGATTTAGTTTGTACCTTACAAGGCCTTCAGACAGCTGTTTAATGGTCTGGATCATTTCAGAGATTTCTCTGGAAAAGTCTATCCCATGGACACCATGCTTCAGCACCCGCAAGCAAAAGGTACAAGCAGCAAAATGTGCTTCCCTTAGTGGTCAAATGCCCTGGGCTCTGTCTGGAGTGTGGCTCAAAAGGCACTAGGGTGCAGAAGCCACCATGAGAGCTGTTGCAAACACAATATCTGATTTAGGTCTCTCTCTCTCCACAACCAAAAAACTTCAGTCCTCTGGAGGGCACAGCACACAAACTCTCTCCCTTTCGGCTTTTCCTGGTTAGGGGTCGCCACAGCAGATCACCTTGTCCGCTTATGATAGGCAGTCCTGGCACCCAACCTTCCACAGAAGGCACACAGACGCTCACACTCATGCCTAGGGCCAATTTTAGCGTGTCCAATCCACTTGCAGCATGTCTTTGGGGATGTGGGAGGAAACCGGAGCACCCAGAGGAAACCCACACGACCACAAGGAGGACATGCAGACACTGCACAGAAGACACTCCAGCCGAAATTCAATCTATGGCTGGGGTGTCTTCTGTGCAGAGTCTGCACGTCCTCCCTGTGGTCGTGTGGGTTTCCTCTGGCGCTCCGGATTCCTCCCACACCCACAAAGACATGCTGCAAGTGGAATGGACATGCTAAAATTGGCCCTAGGCGTGAGTGCGTGCGTGTGCCTTCTGTGGAAGGTTGGGCGCCGGGCTGGCAACTCGACACCGTAAAAACTCCACTGCCAATCATGAGCGGACAAGGTGATCCGCTGTGGCGACCCCTAACCGGGAAAAGCCGAAAGAGAGAAAGTTTGTGTGCTGTGCCCTCCAGAGGGCTGAAGTTTTTTGGTTGGAGAGAGAGAGCCCTAAACCAGATATTGTACTTGCTACAGCTCTCATAGTGGCTTCTGCACCCTAGCACCTTTTGAGCTACACTCCAGATAGAGCCCAGGGCATTTGACCACTAAGGGAAGCACATTTTGCTGCTTGTACCTTTTGCTTGCAGGTGCTAAAGCATGGTGTCCATGTGATAGAAGTTTCCAGAGAAATAAAATAAATGAAGAAATTCCAAACCAACAGGCAAAAATCCATTAACTTTAATAGACGTATCCAAAAGAGTGATGAGCGCTTTCACGGTGACCACAGCGCTTCATCAGACAACATTAACTAAGAAATACAAGTCTTTTACACAAAGTTGTTGGCAGTTTTTCTTTCGGCTTTTCCCAGTTAGGGGTTGCCACAGCAGAACTCCGGTCTGCTAATGATTTGCAGTTGATTTTTATGGCGTTGAGGTGCCAGCCTGACGCCCAACCCTCAACTAAGGCATGCCCATTCACGCATGTCTTTCGAATGCCACTTGACCGCAGGGAGGACATGCAGACTCCACACATAAGGTGCTCCAGCCGAGAATTGTGACCAATAAAAAGCCCTTAATTATGATGTCATCAAAAAGTTACACTTTTTTTTTTTTTTTTTTTTTTTTAAAAAGAACACATACTGCAAAACACATTCATATATCATGAATAAAACAGCTATAAAATGTATGCAAACATATTGCACTTACATACATTTTATGGCTGTTTTTATTCATGATATAAGAATGTGGATTTTAGCCTGTTGGTTATTTCTTCATTTATTTTATTCTTATTTTTGTCTTACCAACCTTCATCCTGCTACCATATATATTATTTGCTTTGCTACTTTATTTGGAGCAGGAACATGGCTGAATCTACTAATGTTGAGTTAATTAATGACATTGAAAATGCTGCAGATATGGGATAGGATTGTTTTACACAGATACTGAATATTGCCAATAATCTGCTATTGGATGACACTTTTATTTCACAACCATCTCTAGGACTTCAACACAAATGACCAGACTCTGGAGTTTACAAAAAAATTAGAGACCCAGAAAACAAATTATACAAATACAAACACTTACAGTGGCAGTGACTGCACCTTGAGGCTTCTTTGAAACACCAGGTCATTCCTAGAGGTCTTTGGATTCTTAACATGCCCAGCTATGGGGATACTTATCCAGAGCTCCTTAGAAGATGGCAGCAGTTAAATCTAAAGTTTAGTACTGAGTACATTAATCTTTTACTAGACTTTTTTTATACCAATGGAGAAAGATCTGTCTGCTGACATTTTAGAAATGGAGAAACATATCACCAGTAAGTTCTCCCTAAATATTATAGCTGACAGACTAGATAAACTGCATGACAACATTGTTTTATGAAAAACGTCTTCAATCTTCAAAAATTAAGAAAATTCAGATATGTTCGTGATTTCCAAAATAATGCAGTCTTTTCCTGGCCTCGAGAACAACCGATGCCAGTGGTAGCTTCTGCTGCCACTCAGATATCCCGGGAGCCAATAAAAGATGACCTAGCTAATGTAGCTGCTTCCACTTCCTATGAACAAGTAAACACCCCTGTGGATGCATCACAGGAACGGAATGATGCTTCTGCTTTTAAACGGAGCATGAAAACCTTTTCCAGCATCCTACAGCAGGATAATACAATACTGAATGCATCTAGTGCTTCTACAAGTAATACTGTTCAAATGGAAACACAATCTCTTCATCCACTATATCAGGAAGAAATGAACGGCACAAAACAGAAGAGGGATTTTTTTAGGCAACAAAACGCCAACAGCTTTTTCTTTATCAAACCCTCTACCCATCAAGAACAGGTCGAGGAGTATGGGTTGGAAAGGGAGGTTACAACGACAGCAGAGCATCAAAAGGACACAACAAGTAGTGAAGAAACGGAGATTTTAAATGCAGGTTTGGTGCATAACATTTCTTCATTTGAATTTACACAAGCACAGGTTGAACTGTTAAATAAGGGTCTCTTGTTTGTACCATCCAAACGTGCATACCAAGCTGAACTGTTAAAAGACTTAAAAGGTCACTAGGTAGGTATTTAACTTTAAAAACTATACTCTGATGGCAACAATGATATTTTTGAATCTTAAGAAACCTAGCATTTTCATACCTCTACCTCACCCCACTACACAAACGTTTATTGATATGTGTGAAACTGAGTTTAGGCACTTGTTTCAACATGGCACCAGGGCTAACTTTTTTCTAATATGTCTTCAGAAGACTATACAGCCTTACAAGAACTTAAGAACACACGTGCCTTGGAAATTAGACCAGCCAACAAAGGTGGTGGCATTGTGGTTTTGGATAGAGAAATGTACCTGAATCAAATGAAAGTACTTCTATACAATACCAATACTTACAAATGTATTCCTAAGCATGTAGCACATGGGATAACTGAGGAGGTTTCTTTTATGATATTTGATTTACTGATGACTGGTTTGAGTAATGAAGACCTTTTCAAGTTCTTGAATGTTGATCATCCTTTAACCCCCACAGTTTATGGCCTCCCTAAAATTCACAAAAATTGTATTATTCCGCCTATGAGGCCAATAGTATCAGGAGCTGGATGGCGCACTGAACCACTGTCTATTTATATAGAGAAGACATTACACCCTCTATTAGAATTGCGTGACTGTTTTGAAGGATATGAAAACTTTCCTTGAGAGGTTGTCTGATAGAATTTCGACCATCAATGCTAACTATATGTTTGTTGCACTTGACAGAGTCATTATTTACGGTCATCCCCAATGATTGGGGCATAAATAATGTAAGGAAATTCTTACATAAGGAAGGCTTTTCTGATAAAACTTATATGTTCCCTATTAGAGATTGTGTTTGAATAGAACAATATTATTTTCTAACAGGAATTTTTTCTGCAAAAGGTTGGCGCGGCAATTGGCACTGCTTGCGCCAATAGCTACGCTAACCTAGTTTTGGTGAAATGGGAACATCATTTATTGTCAAACAGTAATGTATTTGCAGAGCACCTTCATTGGTATGTCTGTTTTGTTGAGGATATTTTTACGTTATGGGGTGGCACAGTTAATGATTTGAACAATTTCATGAGGTATATGCAGAGTACCACTGCCTTTCTGAAATGTACATGTGTACAGTCTTTTGAGCATTCAGAATTTCTAGATGACAAAACAGACTTTGATTCTGTCCATACCAGCCTATATAGAAAACCTACACGCAGAAATGCACTTTTACACAATAGTACGCATCCAAGGCATATAATGAGAAATATGCTTAAAGGATAGGTATATAGAATGCTTAGGCTTCATAATGATGATGCAACAGTTGTACGCAAAGCTCTTGAATCTTTGAAAAATGATTTTTTTTAGAAAGGGGTTATCGAGAAATAGATACCTGCATCTCTGAAGCTTGGAAGCAGAGATTAGATAGATGCAGGCCTCATTTTAAATCAACTACAAGCACACATGCAGTAGGACGGCAACAGGACTATACCAGTAATATTTTTTTAGAGTGCCTCTACAACATTCTAGTGATACAAGTCAATATTGTGACATTATAAAGAATAAATGGAAGATACTGAGCAGTGTAGCAGAGTTAAAAGACAAGATAGGAAGTACTCCACATTTTTCTTTCAGAAACAACAAATCCCTCAAGCAACATCTTTGTTACAAGTCCAATATGCTAGAGAAAGGGAACCCATTATCTGGCAGGACTGGTACATTTCCTTGCAGTTGTTGTTCAGCCTGTAAATTTATTTACAACTGCCTGTCATACACACACCCAGTTTTAAGTTTCACAATTAATGTTGATTTTTATGCTGACTGCAAAATGTGTAACCATGTATATTTTTCTTCAACTATGTCATGCATTTTATGTTGGCAAGACAGACCCTTTAAGGATAGGGTCCTTGAACATCAGAGAGACAAAGAATAAGAAAGATAGTAATGCCTTAATAGAACATATTATGAGCCATGGTACTATACACATTTAGGTTCTTTGTATTGCAAGTTTTAGACACTAATTTAAGAGGAGGGGATTTAAAAAAAAACATTCAAACTATAGAACAGAAGTGGATTTTATTGTTGAATGCAGAAAAACCACCTGATCTAAATGTTTTTTTTTCACTGAAACCCATCCTGAAAGGACGTAGACTTAGACATAAATAATGTTTTACTTTCACATATATTTTTATAAGTGCAATATGTTTGCATACATTTTATAGCTGTTTTTATTCATGATATATGAATGTGTTTTTTTTGCAGTATGTGTTCTTTTAAAAAAGAAAAAAATTGTAACTTTTTGAGGACATAATTAAGGACTTTTTAATGGTCACACTTTGTATAAAAGACTTGTATTTCTTAGTTAAGGTTATCTGATGAAGCGATGTGGCCACCGTGAAGGCGCTTACCACTCTTTTGGATACATCTATTAAAGTTCCTGGATTTTAGCCTGTTGGTTTGGTATTTCTTCATTTATTTTATTCTTATTTTTGTCTTACCAACCTTTATCCTGCTACCATATGTATTTTTTGTTCCCAGAGAAATCTCTGAAATGATCCAGTCCATTAAACAGCTGTCTGAAGGCCTTATAAGGTACAAACTAAATCCCTATCAATACAGAAACTGATGCCTTTATATCAGATCACAGAGAATGTCTGCAATAGGCAGCACCCTCATGAAGACCGCTGGGAGGTTCTAAAAGCATTTTGCAACACTAGAGGGGTCAGAGGATCAGTCGGCCATGCCCCCTTCTGCCACTGCTTTTTCAAGACCATCCCAAAATCTGGGGTTGTCCAAGAGAAGGGATATAGTAGAACCTGTGCCCTCCCTAGCATCCAAATTGGCTGGAGACTCAGCAGGGAGTTGTCGGTGCCTCCAACAACACTGAACCTTCCTATGCAATGGAGCAGGAGGCAATGGTGAGGAAGGTTTCCTCTTAAAAGTAGTCCTCTTATATACTTAAGGAAAAGATGGCTTTAACAAAGAGAAAGACAGTCTTAAGAAAACTAAAGGGGCAATACAAACTACCGAAGGTAGAGTCCTACTGTATGGGAAGCTGTGAGGTCTGAGCAATATTAACTTCTGGTGCTGTATTGTACTTCAATTCACCAGGTCTGGAATGGAAAGGTGCAAATAGCTCTATTCTCAACCAAAAATTGAGCAGAAAAAAGAAACCACAGGATTTCTGCTGACTCACAAAAAAAGGCCTCCACAAACTTTCTAATCAGAATCAAAAACTACTCAAGTAGGGCCACACCTCTGCATTAGTGGATGTGACACGAGATCTCGAAAGAAAGATTAATTTCTCTAGTCACAGCTGACAGAGTAAACAGACCTAATAACAGAAGAACCAAAATTATAACAGGAAAGACATACGCCTTCCTTACCCAGACAGTAATATGGTATGATTTGTCAAATATCAGTAAAGGCACCTTTAAAAAAAAAATCCACTGCAGATTGCGTATTTGAACAAGTTGCCACAGGTATGGGAAAGCAAATGTAAGTTCTTTTTTGTTTTCAGTACTGCTCTACAATGTGCTAAGACAACCTTCAGAACAAAGAAATGTATGGTCTCAAACCAGTGGTTGAAGTTTCCCTGAAGGATAAGATTCAGCAGTTTCAGTCTCCAACGCTTCTTGTTGTAAATTAAACTGAATTTTATCTGGGTCCAAGAGTAACATGTATGAATTTCTAAGCACATACTGGAAATGTGTAATTCCCCTAAACAAACTACATTCTTTCAGTACCTACCAAGTGGGGTAATTTTCTTTTCCATAAGGACACTTGTAAAAGCCTCGTGTGTGATGGCAGTCACCCAACCACAACAAGAAAACAGATGAAATATTTAGCAGCACAAAGAAATAAAAACAGAGAGAGGTTTCTGTAGAGAACACAGAGTAAGTACTGTAATAAAAATGACCCCATGCAGGTATGCAAATATGACAAGTCTAGGAATAGTTAAAAACTATGCCACTTGCACTGAGAGCCCCCCCCCCCCTTAACAAGAGGGGGAAAGACCACCATAAGCATTAACATGGGTCAAAGCCCAAAACTGTAAAAAGGTCTCGTCAGAAAAGTTTGTAAGAGTTAATCTACTGAACTGTAGATGACAATTAGAACACAACAGATGGAAACTGGAAATACTACAGAAAGCAATATCAAAATAAAATCATTTACAACCTGAATTTAATAATATCAAGAGTAGGAGACCTGCAAGATCATACTGACTACTTTAAGCAGCAGCAAAGATCTGGACAGGGAGAGTAGTATGGTGCATTATAGGGATTGGGGCGATACGAAGCAGCCAAGGAAAGGCTGCATTGCTCAGCAGTTCTAGTGCCTGTTGCAGTCATAAGTTGGAAGATGGAACCACTACTGTCAGACGAAAGGGTACTGATCACGTATCCAAAAAGTTTACAGAATGTACAACCATACATCATGCAAAATAAGCAGAAAGATGACTTTTCCATGCATGTCTGTACAAAGGATCCCATTCCACCTTTAAGGTCACCCTACATAAAAATATGCTTCATATTTTTGTTGGCATTCATTTTAGTGCCATCACACAATCTATGAAGTATATCCTAGAGGTGCTTGCAGTACTATCTGCCATCAGCAAAAATTGAGGCCTTTCCAATAACAATTGTTCCATAACTTGAACATTCAATGCTGTAAAACTAGAAATTGTTCTGCCTGCATCTAGTATTAAAAAGCTTTCACCCACACAAGGTTTACTTCTGGTAACAAGAAAATTTTAAGTGTGAATGGACACATTTAAAAGTATGAAAATTAGGATTACTTCAATTAAATCAGGCACTCAAGGTACCAACCTTGCTCCTTGACTAGTAAAAATGCTATTCCAGAACAGCAGCTTAAGAACAAACAGGACAGATTTGTTTTTTCTATGGGATATTAACTCTTCCACTCAAGAAAAGGACTTATTACAAATTAGCCATGCAAAAACGTTTGAAGTCCAATGAGAAGTAACTGGACTTTTGTTGGTGTTGGAACACTACAGTCCTGAAAAGTTGACAGCTCTCATCATGAGCACATAAATATAATGGAGTAAATGTGACATTTGTTTCCCCCCAGGAATACAAGAGAGTCATAGCACGGTAATATGGCCTGCTCAAAGAGGGTGCACAGAAATTTGTCAGAGAATTTAAAGAATTGACAAACAGAGAGAAGGCCATCTTCCAGAACAGCATTTTAATTGGGATGAAATGGGTTTTCTGGAAGAGACTGCTAAGTAGGACTTGCATAACCCAAGACAAAGCTAGGATTCCAGGTCACAAGCCCATGAAAGACAATCACACTCCTCCTGGCAGCAAACGCCAGTGGAGACTTCAAGCTGAAGCCTCTGTTGGTGTACCTTCTAGTGAGGCACACTGATGTCGCACTCACCAGGTTGAATACACTCTGTCATTGTACATATGGGTGTGAATGACCTGAGACGTACCCTACCTGGACTACATGAAGAGGCATGGAGGAGCTCTCAGATTATGTAGCCCAGGTGGATTTGACCCTAGCCCTAAGCAGCATCCTATCATCACCCAGAATGATACCATAGTACAAGCAGAAAATGATTGATTTCAACAATTGACTATGTTACTGGTGTCATTCTAAGGGGATCCAGTATCTGTCTACCTCTGATGACAAGACTGATGGACTTCAATGCTTTGCCAGAGATGGCCTGCATCTGTCAACCCTGGGCTTCCGGATACTGGCCAAGGCTCTTGCCACCCCTATAGTGCCTTTTTTAAGCGGTGTTCCAAACACCAAATTACCACCGTAACAGCTACAAACAAATGCAATCTGAGGGTCATGTTGCTCAACGCTAGAAGCCTAAATCTCAAAATGCACTCGCTCGAGGCACTCCTTAAAATAGAGGAAATCGACATTTGTGCTGTAACAGAGACCTGGTTCAAGGCAGCAGGAAGCACCCCTGTACTACCAGGCTACAACTCATTCCACACCTTTCATCCCCAGAACTTGGACCAAAGCTCCAGAGGCAGTGGTGTTTCCATACTCAAAGGATGTGCACACCTCCAGACTGGTAGCCAAACATAACGCATCAGAGATACTTCAGGTGCAGTTAACACTGGGTAAGACAGCGATTCAGGTTGTAGCCTGCTATAGGTCCCCAACCATGTCCCAAGACTTGCATTCCACGCTCCTAAGCACCCTGGAGAATATTAGGGTCCAACCTAACACTCTCTTACTAGGCGACTTCAACTACCCCTCCATTAATTGGGTAAACTACTCATGTACCAATACACTTACCCAACGTTTCCTGGAGTTTATCAATTTTAGTGCCCTAGACAAGCTCATTCTTACCCCCCACTACAGGTAGCAACATCCTTGACCTGGTCATTATTAACATGGGGGACTGCTGCTCTACACCAATAGTTGGCTCCTCCCTGGTTAGATCCGACCACAAACTAATCACCTTGGAAATCCACATCTCTCCCACCCCACCCCACCCCCAGCAAAGGTAACCACCATGAAAAACTTCTCCAAAGCTAATTTTGGGATCCTAAAAAGTACAGTTGTATACACTTAAATGTAGATGTTAGAGTGTATTCACTGTTGCAGTCATTACATTTGGGTTATCTGCTTGCAATAGCCCTCAGTCAGCCTGATTAACAAAGTCTTGGGTCCTGCATCGGTTGCTGTCCCTTCTTCCATGATGTCAGGCTGTCAGGGGTATAAAACATGCAGCTGACACCATTACATCAGTTTTGCTTGCCCCAGATGTCAGGTGCCCCACTAATGGGAAGCAATTAAATCTATAATACAAGGATACAACCTCCAACAAAAAAGCAAATACACTAAAAAGCTTTTTGAGCATATTAAGTGAGAGTAGAGGTATAGCCAAAAGAAGAAAGAGGGCTGGAGGGAGGGTAACTAGACTGCAACAGTGAATACACTCGAACATCTAAATTTATAGTAAGTGTACACAATTGTACTATGTTCGTGTTTCACTGTTGCAGTCATTACATTTGGGTAGATTCCCAAAGCTAAGGCTGGGAGGAGGAATTTAAATAGAATTAGGACCAGCTATAAGGCCCTACAATACTGCCGTGGCAAAACCAGCTCTGGATTTAGAGAAAATTGGCAAATGATTATGCTTGGTGAAAGTATGTACAGAACTCCAGGTAGCAGCTTCTAGGATGTCCCTTGCAGGGACACCCCTGAGAAAGGTTGTAGAGGTAGATGGAGCCCTGGTTGAATGGGGTCCGATGCCCTGTGGGATAGGTTTTCCATAGTGCTTATAGCAGAAATGAATGTAGTGGCCTATCCATTTTGAAATGGTTTGCTTAGAAATAGCTTTCCCCTCTGTCCCTGCAGCAAATGCCACCAGCAGTTCAGATTTCCTTTGAGGTTTAATCCTGTCCAAGTAAAATCAAAGTTGTCTGTGCACATCTAAGGAGTGCAGTATCTGTTCCCCCTTGTTCTGTGGGTTAGGAAAGAAGGTAGGCAAATGAATGGACTGATTAAAAGCCACAATGGATACCACCTTGGGCATGAAGGAGAGATTGATTCTGAGGGACACCCTGTCCGCATGAAAGATGATGAAAGGCTCCATTGCCATAAGGGCCTGTAACTCCGATACCCTTCTTGCAGAATTGATTGCTAAAAGGAAAGCTGTTTTCCAGGAAAGGCATTTTAAATCTGCAGTAGCAGCTGGCTCGAAAGGAGGAAGAGTGAGTTTCTCCAAGACAAAGTTAAGGTCCCAGGCTGGAGTTGGAGCTCTCCTCGGTGGCCTTAAATTTTTGGCCCCTCTGAGGAACTGCTTGAGCAGTGGGTGAGAGAAGAGAGGAGGCTCTGTGCTATAATGAGCTGAAACGGCTGAGGCATGAATTTTGATGGAGGAAAAGGACAAGCCCTTATGAAGCATCTCAGTCAGATATTGTATAATCAGAGATAAATTGGGCACTGCTGCGCTCATCCCTTGAGACCGGTTCCAGGTACAAAATCTTTTCCATTTTGCAGCATAAGATTTTCTAGTACTAGGCCTCCTAGCCTCTAAAATGATATCCATCACTGATTTTCTGAGGGGTGGTAAAGAAGAGATTAGGCAATTAGCCAGGCTGCTACATTCAGGGTTTGCAGCAGAGGGTGCAGAATCTGGTTCCCCTGCTGAGACAACAGGGAAGGAGTCTAAGGCAGGTGCCATGGAGCCAAGCATGACGCACTGCGCAAGAGTGGGTACCAGTGTTGGCGAGGCCAGTCTGGTGCAATTAAAATCGTCCTTGGCTTGTCCTGTTTTATCTTTAGTAGTACCTTGGAGAGCAGAGGAGGAAAGGCATAAACTGACAGGTTTTTCCAGCTGAAGGATATAACATCCACTTTCCAAGCTAGTTTGTGGGGAATCCTTGTGCAAAATTTGTCCAACTGATGGCTCTGGGGGGAGGCAAACAGGTCTATATCTGGGCTCCCCCATTTGCTTGTCAACATGTTGAAAATCCTTGGTTCCAGTTTCCCCTCATATGGGTCCATGAGGTTTCTGATTAGTCCATCTGCCAGTGCATTTATTTTTCCTGGCAGGAATTGAGCATGTAGATTCACTTGGTAGCTCAATGTTGTGTTCCACAATGCCATAGCTAGTCTGCAGAGGGGGTAAGTGTGTACCCCCCTGCTTGTTTATGTACCACATGACCGTGGTGTTGTCCGTCTTTAGCATGAGTTGTCCTGGAAGAATGTGGTTCTTGAAGGCTGTCAGAGCATTCTGTACAGCTAACATTTCCTTTTGATTTATGCGTACGTGCATTTGACTTGGTTCCATTTGCCCTGTATGCACTTCCCTGCCAGGTGAGCCTCCCATGCAGTCTGATGCATCTGTTGTTAAGGTTTGGGTGGCAGGAGGTAGTGTAAATGGTAGTCCCTTGTTTTGTTGGCAGGCCTCTGCCCACCAAAGGAACTCTAGGTGTAGACAAGGTATGATAGGAATCATAGCTTCTAGATCCTGTGAATGTTGACACCACAGGCTTTTGAGATACCATTGCAGTTTCCTCATATGCAGGTTTGCATATGGAATTAGAAGAATGCAGGAGCCCATGAACCCCAAGGCCTGCAGTATTTGCCTTGCAGATAACTGGATTTTTGTGACCACTTGTTTGAAGTAGGTTGTCAAATGAGTCCGTTTTTCTGGCGTGAGGAAAGCCATCTGGGAAGGTGTATTCAAGCTTGCTCCCAGGAATATAATTTGTTGACAGGGTACTAGGTTTGATTTCTTTTCGTTTATGGTGTAACCCAGACAAGTCAGTACCCTTTGAACAAAGGCCAGATGATTCAAAAGTATGTCCTGGCAGGACAATCGTCCAGGTATGGATATATTTGAATATTTCTTTACCTGCAGAATGCAATGACTGGAGCTAGGTACTTTGTGAATACCCTGGGCGCAGTAGATAATCCTAAGGGCAGTGCAGAGAACTAATGGTGCATGTCACCTGCTTTGAAGCGTAGGTATCATCTGCAAGACTCCCTGATAGGGATGTGAGGCATGCTTCTAAGTCTAGTGTTGCCAACCATGCATCTTTGCCTAGCATAAGAATCAGCTGGTGAAGAGTCAGCATCTTGAATTTTTGGAATCACCAGAAAGGTATTTAGAGTAGAAAGGTCCAGGATAGGAGGTCATGTATTGCCTTTTCCGGGTACCAGAAAAAGTGTTGAATAGAAACCTTGCCCCTTTTCCTCTTCTGGTACCAACTGAATAGAACCCATGCTTGAGAGAGTACTTGATTTTGGGCCTCTGCCCACTGATTTGGGGGTAGATCTGGCCACTCACTTGGTGTTGGTAACGTGTGGAAGCGAAATCTGTATCCTTGGGACACTACATTTAAAACCCATTTGTCCTGGGTAATGAGTTCCCAGTTTTTGGCCTGCAAACCAATCTTTCCACCTAAAGGATTATTCAGTTGGGCAGAGCTTGGAAGTTTAAAAAGCAAGTCATTGAGATAACAGTTTGCATAGATTTAGCTTTATCTTCCATCTTTTTAAGAACTTCCTCAGCCTTGTTGCCAAACAGGCGGTCCTGATTTAAGGGAGCATCCAACAATTTAGCTTTAACATGATCAGGCAAAGATTGCTCCTTAAGCCAAGCATGCCTTCTGAGCACAGACCCAGTAACAGCAGCCCTGCAAGAGGCTTCTAATGAATCAAATCCACATTGCAAAGTATGTTTTCTGACCTGTTCAGCAGAATGCATTAATTCCTGTGATTCTTTATTTTCCACACAGTCAGGAATCAACATCACTTTCTGTTTAAGCAATCCAATAACATGTTGCTGATACTTTAACATATGAAACTGGCAATTTAAAGCCCTAATGGCCAAGGTTGCAGAAGTGTAAACCTTCTTACCCCATCTATCCAGCGCCCTGGAGTCTCTATCAGAAGGGGTAGGATTTTTAGCAGTAGAAGCCTTAATGCCCTTGGGTCCCTGTGAAATGGTCTCTTGATCCGAATAGGATTTTTAAAAAGGAACTAGTGTGAATCAGGAACCCTCTAATATCAGTCAGGTTTTCTGGGAGCAGGAAGCAAAGAATCAGGGGCCAAACTAGATTCCGAAAAAGCATCATCAACAATGTCTAGTACAAGAGGAATCGCTAAAGGCCTATGCTGAGGCAGGAGTAAGAAATCCCTAAGCCTCTTTTTTGAATCAGAAAAATCCTGGCTTTCCCAGTGGAAATGCTCCCTTAGAGTAAGTAATGTTTCATCAAAAGAAAAATCCTCTGGAGGGGAAGCAGGGGGAATAGAGTCCTCTGCATCCGAATCCTCATAAGTACAGAAGGGCAAATCCAAATCATCAGAAGAATCAGAAAAATCAGAATCCTGTTCAGAAGATTCATAAACAACTTCAGTCCTAGGTCTCTTAGAAGGGGGAGGCTGGCTTCACCTGATTAGAGTTATAAGATCTTCAGCCATTCTTATAATTTGTTTTTTAGGCATAGAGGCCTGAGCATGCGGCCTGGGCATCGACTTTTTTAGGAATGGTTCGAGATTTAGGCCTAAATGAAGAAAGAGGCATTGGTTTAACATGCAAGTCCGTAGGCCTGAATACACCCTCAGAAGCCGGTGCCTGCACAGCGGCTCCGGACCCATCAGAGGTAGAGACCTCTTCGGGTTCCATAGTTGAAGCATCTCGCGGCATACCGGACTCCAAATGAGTCTCAGTAGAGGCCTGTGAATCAGAAGTAGTGGGTATCAGGGGCTGCAAAAGCACCTGAGTACTGGTGAACTGGCGACTGGCTTAGGAGAAGCGTCGTTGGCAGTCTTGGACCTCGGCAGCCTGTCTCTGTCTTTATCTTTGCGTTATTTCGAAATCCCGGTAGTCTGATGGCTAACTGACGACATTTCTGGATAATTAAACCAAGAACCAAAATATTTAGAGGCAAAAATATACTGACGACGGATAGGGGGCTGATTAAAGCACAAAAACGACAGCAAGGTAGGTCGTGGTCAGGGCTTAGGCAAGAAATACAGTACAAATTAAAATTTTTATGAGGTATTTGCTTTCCACAAGTAATGCAATTACTAACTTTTACTGACATCGGTAATGGGCAAGAAAAAGTTTCCCCAACGGGGTACTTCGCTTTAGTTGAAAACTTTGGTTTTGAAACTCGAAAACGAAAATTTCAGTAATCAACCGACCGGCACTTGCGAATTGCTTCTGCTTCGGGCACCGCACGGCAACAAAGACTAATGTAATGGCATCGGCTGCATGTTTTATACCCCTGACGACCTGAAAGCCATCTGGGAAGTTGTATTCAAGCTTGCTCCCAAGAATTTAATTTGTTGACAGGGTACCAGGTGTGATTTCTTTTCGTTTATGGTGAACCCCAGACAAGTCAGTACCCTTTGAACAAAGGCCAGATGACTCAAAATAATGTCCTGGCTTTCTGCCTGAATTAGACAATCGTTCAGGTATGGGTATATTTGAATATTTCTTTGCCTGCAAAATGCAATGACTGGAGCTAGGCACTTTGTGAATAACCTGGGCACAGTAGATAAGCCAAAGGGCAGTGCAGAAAACTGACAGTGCATGTAGCCTGCTTTGAAGCGTAGGTATCCTCTGCAAGATTCCCTGATAGGGATGTGCAGGTATGCTTCTTTTAAGTCTAGTGTTGCCAACCATGCATCTTTGCCTAGCATAGGAAGCTGCTGAAGAGTCAGCATTTTGAGTTTTGGAATCACCAGAAAGGTGTTTAGAGTAGAAAGGTCCAGAATAGGACGTCATGTATTGCCTTTTCTGGGTACCAGGAAAAGTCTCAAATAGAAACCTTGTCACTTTTCCTCTTCTGATACCAACTAAATAGCCCCCATGTTTGAGAGAGTACTTGACTTTGGGCCTCTGCCCACTGATTGGTGCTGGTAACGTGTGGAAGTGAAATCTGTATCCTTGGGACACTATATTTAAAACCCATTTGTCCTTGGTAATGAGTTCCCAGTTTTTGGCCTGCAGACCAATCTTTCTGCCTAAAGGCGTATTCAGTTGGGAAGTGCTTGGAAGTTTTAAAAGCAAGTCATTGAGACAGTTTTCCATAGGGGTGGGGGGTGGGGGGAGTCTTACTACTCCCAGATTTGGGTGCAGAAAACCCCCACTGCTTAGTTTTGTGCGTCCCTTGAGACTGAAACCTGGGGTTTCTGCTGTGTCTGGGTTTGGTTTGAGAAGACCTGGAAGTGGCTAGAAAGGACCAATTCTTAGAGGGCCAGTGCCTGCTAAATCTAGGAGGCTGAACTTGTAAGAAATCTTTAACAGTTTGCATGGATTTAGCTTTATCTTCCATCTTTTTAAGAACTTCCTCAGCCTTGTTGCCAAACAGGCAGTCCTGATTTAAGGAAGCATCCAACAATTTAGCTTTAACATGATCAGGCAAAGCTTGCTCTTTAAGCCAAGCATGCCTTCTGAGCACAGACCCAGTAACAGCAGCCCTGCAAAAGGCCTCTAACGAATCAAATCCACATTCAAATCCACATTGCAAAGTATGTTTTCCACCTGTTCAGCAGAATGCATTAAATCCTGTAATTCTTTATTTTCAGCACAGTCAGGAATTAACATCATTTTCCGTTTAAGCAATACCATAACATGTTGTTGATACTTTAACATATGAAACTGGTAGTTTAAAGCCCTAATGGCCAAGATTGCAGAAGTGTAAACCTTCTTACCCAATCTATCCAGCACCCTGGAGTCTCTATCAGAGGGGTTAGGATTTTTAGCAGTAGCAGCCTTAATGCCCTTGGGTCCCTGTGAAATAGTCTCTGGATCCGCAATAGGATTTTTAAAAAGGAACTTGTGTGAATCAGGAACACTAATATCAGTCAGGTTTTCTGGGAGCAGGAGGCAAAGAATCAGGGGCCAAACTAGATTCTGAAAAGGCATCATCAACAATGCATTGTACAGGAGGTATAGCTAAAGGCCTATGCTGAGGCAGGAGTAAGAAATCCCTAAGCCTCTTTTTTGAATCAGAAAAATCCTGGCTTTCCCAGTGGAAATGCTCCCTTAGAGTATGTAAGGTCTCACCAAACGAGAAATCCTCTGAAGGGGAAGCAGAGGGAATAGAGTCCTCTACATCAGAATCCTCATATGTAGATAATGGCAAATCCAGATCATCAGAAGAATCAGAAAAATCAGAATCCTGGTCAGATGATTCATAAACAACTTCAGTCCTAGGCCTCTTAAAAGGGGAGGTTGGCTTCCCCTGATTACAGTTATAAGATCTTCAGCCATTCTTATTTGTTTTTTAGGCACAGAGGCCTGAGCATGCGGCCTGGGCGTCAGTTTCTTAGGCATGGTTCGTGATTTTGGCCTAAAAGAAGGAGGCGGCTTTGGTTTAATATGCAAGTCCGTAGGCCTGAATACACCCTCAGAAGCCGGTGCCTGCACAGCGGCTTCGGACCCATCCAAGGTAAAGACATCCCACAGGTACCACAGTTGAAGTCTCTCACGGCATACCGGACTCCGAATGGGTCTCAGTAGAGGACTACGAGTCAGAAGTAGCGAGTATCAGGGGCTGCGAAAGCACCTCACTGAGTACCAGCGAACTGGCAACTGGCTTAGGAGAAGCGTCGTCGCCAGCTTTGGACCTCGGCGGCCTGTCTCTGTTTTATCTTTGCGTTTTTACGGAATTCCGGTAGTGGGATGGCTAACCGACGACCTTTCTGGATAATTAGACCGAGAACCGAAATATTTAGAGGCGAAAATATACGGACGATGGACAGTGTGCTGATTAAATAAAGCACAAAACCGACAGCAAGGTATGTTGTGGTCAGGGCCTAGGCAAGGAATACAGTATGAATGAAAATCTCTGTGAGGTGTTTGCTTTCCACAAGTAATGCAATTATTAACTTTTAATGACATCGGTAAGGAGCAAGAAATTGTTTCCCCAACGGGGTACTTAGCTTTAGTTGAAGACTTCGGTTCTGAAACTCGAAAACAAAAATTTCAGTTGTCGTCCAACCAGCACTTACAAACTGCTTCTGCTTCAGGCACCGCAAGGCAAGAAAGACTGATGTAATGGCGTCAGCTGCATGTTTTATACCCCTGACGACCAGACATCATAACCGATGCAGGACCCAAGACTCTGTTAATCAGGCCGACTGAGGGCTACTGCAAGCAGATAACCCAAATGTAATAACTGCAACAGTGAAACACAAAGAACATCTGCAAAGCAGCTTGCGAGGGACCCTACAAGGTGATAAGAAAGGTAAGTGATGTTAATTACATGGTGGAACTGCTAGGCAGAAGACAGTGGCACAAACTGTACCATGTTAACATGATGAAACCTTACCATGACAGGGAGGCCCTTGTGCTGAGCATTTGCAGTGGATTGCAGGAGGAGTCTGAGGGAGATCTGGGAACTGATCTCCTCAGTGAGGCTCAGGCTGACACCTCAGTGGAAGGGGTAGCAATGTCCCAAGCAGCTACCTCCTACCCAGGTTCAAGAAATCTGAGCAGTGTTGCAGGAATTTGGGGACATGTTCACTGGTAAACCAGGGTGCACCCACCTGGAGCAGCACCAGGTGGATATAGGACCCCCAAAGGCCTATTAGGCAGGCCCTTTATAGAGTGTCTGAAAGAATCAAACAGACTCTGAGGGAGGAGGTACAGGAGATGTTGGAACTAGGGGTGATTCAAGAGTCCAACAGTCCCTGGGCCTCCCCAGTGGTGCGGGTGCCAAAGAAGGACAGCAGCACCAGGTTCTGTGTGGACTACAGGAAGTCACACAGAGTCGGATGCTTACCCCATGCCTAGGACAGATGAGGCCCTAGAGCAGCTGGGTGGGGCTAAGTATTTTACAACAACTGATCTTACCAAGGGTTACTGACAGGTGCCCTTGACTCCCATTGCTAGAGAGAAGTCAGCCTTTGTGGCTCCTTTTAGCTTGTATGAGTTCACAAAGATGCCCTTTGGGATGAAGAATGCCCCAGTGACTTTCCAGAGGCTGGCAGATCATATCCTAGCAGGAGGGTTTGCTCTTGCTTACCTAGATGATATTGCCATCTACAGCCATTCCTGGCCAGAGCACCTTCAGCATGTCATGGAGGTGCTTGGCAGACTACAAAGGGTAGGGTTGACCATTAAGCCAAGCAAATGTCAGGTGGGTATGGCAGAGGTCTCCTACCCAGGACATAGAGTGGGGAGTGGTAAGATAAGGCCAGAACCTGCCAAAGTGGAAGCCATTCAGGCATGACTTGCACCTGTTACTAGAAAGCAGGTGAGTGCATTTTTAGGGACAGCAGGGTACTACAGAAAGTTCGTCCCCAGTTATAGTGCCATAGCTGCTCCCCTCACAGAACTGATAAGGAAGAAAAGGCCAGATAAGGTAGTATGGACCCCAGCATGTGAGCAGGCATTCCAGAAGCTTAAAGAAGCTTTGGGAGGAACCCACTGTGTTAGCCAGTCCAGATTACAGCAAAGAATTTGTTGTGCAGGTGGATGCTTCGAACCATGGGGTGGGGGCTGTACTTGGCCAGATTTCTTCAGAGGGAGAAGAGGGTTTATCTCAGTCGTGGACTCCAACCCATGGAGGAATGGTATGCGGCTGTAGAAAAGGAATGTCTAGCCATAATGTGAGCGCTGCAGAAACTTCAGCCTTATCCGTACGAAAGGAAATTCACTGTTATGACAGATCACAACCCCCTAACATGGTTACACAGAGCCAGCCAGCAAAATGCTAAGTTGCTAAAGATGGAGCCTGGGGTTGCAAGCATATATGTCAGTGTAGCATTGCAGTGGGATTAGCAATGCCAACGCAAATGGGCAGTCAAGACAGGGGACGGGGTAAGGCACACTCAGACAGACCCAACTCTGTCAAGCAGCATTTCTCAAGGGTCACTTGAAAAACTAGCTTGAGTTCTCTGGGGGGAGGGGGGTGGATATGAAGTCTGCCAGCCTAGCCAGATAGAATTTTGGAGACAATTCTGTCATCTGTAAATTTTAACGTAAACCACAGGCTTGTTGTCTTAAATGGTAAAAAATAGAGTTGCATGTGGAACTGAAAAATAATTAACAGTACACTATGCTGGCAGAAAGCTGACCAAGTAAAGCATGTTGTGACCCTCTGATCTAAAGTTGGTGCCAGCCTGTCTAGATGAAGACATTCTTTCTATTGTTTTAACCAAGAGTTAAATCGCTAGATTTAAACATGCAAATGTAATTTTATTGCTCTGCTTCCTGACCATCTGCAAGATAACACAAGATGTTAAGAATGTAAATGTAATTTCTGTTAGCCTGGGAACACAGGGAAGTGTGAAGAATGATGTAATGGGAACCAGGAACGTGATTTTAAAAACAGAGAGGAGAGAGCTTTAAACATTTTTGTCTTGACCATCCAAATCATCAGCATTCTGCCTGTGTTCTATATGTAAGTTATTTTAGAAGTGTGTTTTCTCTTAGAAATAGCTAGAAACTAGAAAGATTAGAAAGTGTTTTTCTGTGATGTCAGAACTGTACTACTGAATTAAGTATTTCTCCGTGAGCTCTGAACTCTTGACTAGCACTGTGTAGTAAGAAGTATTGTCTTGTGTTCTAATTAATTAGTATTAAATATTTTAAATCCTTTCAACTGTGGCTGCTTTGTGTAGAGATAATTTAAGCTCTTAAGAGTACTTGCATGCCTTTGGTAAAATTGTACAAAGCCACTACTATAGCTTTAGCAATGGGCAATACTACCAATTGGATAATAATATTGCACAGTAATAATTGGACACCCTTTTAAGGGCCTTTGAGTAGCTGACAAACATTAGCTGGTTGGTGGCAGTGATTTCTACCGTATAGGCTGTGTAAAAGGGGCATAGCTGGAGAACCTGTGCCAGCCTTCCCCAGAAGTGTCTGTGTGGTTGTATAAACTCTTATCTCAGTGTGTGTGTGCGTGTGTGTGTGTGTGTGTGTGTGTGTCAGCTACTTGGGCAGGGACACTAAAGCACTGGTTGAACAGAGAGGGTGCTGGAGATTTTAGGTTGCCCAGCTGGCTGAGATCTGGACCCTATAGCTGTGCCAGTGGGGAGTCTTATTGGGGACCTGGAGAGCAAGGGAGCGACCAGCCCCACACTGACTGTGATCCCTGTGCTCTTAAGGGAAACTGCACTTCACTGTGTGTATTTGTTATCCTTTCCTCCTATACGAGACGCCCCTCACTGGTGTTAGTTGTGAGGATTGATGCTCCTGAATTGCTGGATCAGGGCACGGGCGTCACAGGCCCCACCACTGATCTAGACAGCTACAGACAAAAAGGCCTTAACATTATTACCTTAAGATAATGCAGCACATCATTCTGGACCTCATAAACTTAGATATTGACAGTTTACAGTCCTTTGATCCAAACCAGTTTGGGTTTGAGAAAAAAAGATCCCTATTACTTAGTCTAGTGAACTTCTATGAAAAAGTCACAG
Source organism: Protopterus annectens (assembly GCF_019279795.1). Lineage (NCBI taxonomy): Eukaryota > Metazoa > Chordata > Ceratodontiformes > Protopteridae > Protopterus > Protopterus annectens. The sequence continues at coordinate 831,276,243 of NC_056731.1, forward strand.
AAGCACTGCTCAAGGGGAAAATCTGTATACACAAATGTACTTCAACCTACCCAAGGTCTTCTATACTATTTCTGACCTCAGTCATTACAGGCAAACTAATCAAATGAAATATAAATCATTATGGTTCCTTCTGACTAACAAAAGTGTCTTGCAAGCAGAGCAGAACAAATCAGGATGGAGGCACAATATCTTCTCTAACAAGCTCACTACCAGTGGGGTTCCCCCCAGGGCTCACCCTTGGGGCTGCTTCTGTTGGGTATTTAATTCTATGTCCAAGTTGATGTAAGGAATCTCTTACTGACCACGTTCACGTTACTGCAAACTTGGAGCCATTATCAATTCTCCTGAGGATTTCTTGATCTTAGGTGGTGGTGTAACACGTACAAACAAATGCTATCTGGATCATGAGCAGAAGCTAAAGGGTAGTAGTACCATGTCCTTGAAAAATGTGTGAATCCATGCACATGCCACAAAAAATGCACCCCACTCAACATCAACAGGGAGATGAGCACTTCTATGTACAATAAGCTCTCCTTCGACCACCACATATCTACTGTCCTTAGAAAATCCTTCTACTAAGCCATCTTGATTACTAAAGCTATATCGTCAAGGTCTATGGAAGTCATTATTTTATTTACTCTTTAGTGACTGGGTTAGTCCTACTGGGCTAGTGCCCTTTTTTTCAGGGGGAGAGTCATGGTGGTATTCATACTGACTAGGGCAAATGTGGTCACAGCACCGGGTACACTTTCCCTACTTTAAGAATCACCATGGGATCTTTTACATAATACCTGAACTACCACCAACTCAGGCAGATGGGAGCAAGATGGATGGCACACTCAGCAATGCAGCTCCCCACTTATGCTGCACTTCAATGTCGGTATTGGCAAACTAATCCAACTATCTGGTGTGGGAAAAGATCCCACAGTCTTCTGATCTTCCAGCACAAAAGGTAAGTGTGCTGCCTGTTATTCTTTGACACTTTGTACTCATAGGTAGGTATGAACTAGGCCAGCTACCCTTGCAAGCCATTTTAACCCAATGTACTTTCCCTGTTTGTGCTCAAAATAACCCATCACATTTGGTTCTAGTTTGGTCTTGTACATCCCATGGTCAAGAATTATACATTACCCCTAATGGGAATAAATGGGATCATACCACAGATAATTTGAGCGGACCCATACTCCACCCTTATAAGCCCCATCAAAAAATACAATGCACCCTTTGATGTGTACTTGCCCAGATGCATGATGCAACTTGAGAGACCCCAATGGTTTCCAACTAAGAAAATCAAAGGCTTGATTTCTCCGACCTACATCAAAATTCAAAACTGTGGCGGCATCTGTAGTCATGCATCACCTTCTACATAAACATATCCACTACCCCACAATATCCTTGACCAATTTAAGCATAAGATTCACTCAGGCAATGCCTAAAATCAGCAGTTTTTGTTTAGTGCAGTACCCTTTTATCAACAAATTAAAATAAATACATTGAACAAATTAGAACAGTCTGCAATTAAGTGTTACATTCAATGCACTGTAATTTTTTCAGGATCAAGCTGTCAAAGGTAACAGCAAGCTAAGAATAATAAAAACACAAACTGATTTAGTCAAGCTTCTCTTACCACACAGAAACAAAATAAAACACTATACTTCGATGACAGTCAATAAGTGCTGGCCACGCTGATATGCTCAATTCCAAAACTGCACACAAGGTCCAACTCATGCACTGCCAGCACCTTTTTTTTTTAAACAACCCTTCATAACTACCTCTTTAGTCCAATACCTTTGGCAGGTGGCACTGCTTCTGCATATAGTATCTCATTGGTTAGACTGCTAGAAACATCCATCACCATTCAGAATTCATAACACTAACTTGTATTTGCCTTGATGACATCACTCTGCACAATAAAACGGCATGTATTCTCTTCCTTATGGTAGTAGTCTACTCAACAATGTTGCAGGAGTGCAGCAGTGCCCACACCTCTTTTCCATAAGACTATAGAAGCTGTACTCTTGGGCTCTGTGCATACTTTGTGCTTCCACACAGTCAGACCAGTTGCTGAATAGGAAGAACAAAAGGTGAAGGTATCCCAATTTTCATCAAAAATTAATTTACCTCAAGACTTGTCTAACAGTATGAACTGCTTGACATTCTCCATGCCCGAATTACTATAGGCAAAGGGCTCCATATTAAAAAGCTGGCACTAGAAATGCCAAGTGCCGACAAGCCGAAAACACAGCAGAAGAGTGAATCTCGAAGACTGCGCTAGTCCTGAGCTTTTACCTATACAAACTCTGAGATCATCATACCCTGGAGAAAAAGGAATCTGAGAAATGGCAGCTTGGACTTCATATATACAAGTCTGACCTTTCAGCCATTCGGTCTCCGTATTTCGGGACCTGCTGTAGCAGGTTACGGCATTACAAATGGTTACTGTGGCAAAGTCCCATACTACGTCCTTACAAGCTACAAGTCTCCCCCACTATGACCCAGGAAACACAGTACTTATATAAATGTACTGGATGTTCCCCAATCAACCCAACACTTTACTCATGGGTGAGTAACTACACCATCCATTAACTGAGAATCATACACAATCATAACATGTAGACCCAGAGATTACTGGATTTCATTAACACAAACACCCTGGAGCAAGTGGTCTGTAAGCTCACTAGTGGCACAAATATCCTTGACCTTGTCCTCACAAACATGGGAGAAAATTGCACCCCCACCACCACCATGTAATGTCTACACTGGTCTAGTTGAATTATAAAAGCTGTACTTTTTTTTTAAAGAAGATACAGGATCCCAGCAAACCCTGGTACTTTTAGGAATAATTCCAAGGCAAACTTCCTATTAAGTAACAACCTGGAAAAACTCCAAGCCCCACAAACCCTGAAAACACTGCTGCTTGTACAGAATTGGTCAGAGAAACCTTGTACAAAACTATTAATAGCTGCACTGAGGCAGCTGCATCTACCTGAAAAAAAAAACAACAACAAAAAAAAGCCATCCTTGTGGAATCCCAGAATCAAACTGTTTAACAAAAGAAATAAAATGGTGGCAAAAATTAGGAAGGGCAATGCCCAGCAAAGTAAAAAAAAAAAAAAAAAGCCTCCTTCATTAATCTAAACAAGCAACTTGGGGGGCTAATCAAGTCTACCAAAGCCAAGTTTGAGGTAAAAATAGCCTCCCAGGCCAAGGACAATACACAAGGCTTTCTTTAGTTAACTTTGCAACCTCAAAGGCAATAACAGAGCGATGTGCTGAATTGTAAATGCTGCCACCTATACTGAACTAGAAGATGGAGCTAAATTTGTTGCCATTGATTTCACTTTAATTTTACCCCATCTTTCTGCAGATATCCTATAGCTCCTCCAAATGTGACTAGTGAATAGGTCCTCAATGCACTCTCCAAGATCCGGAATACTGTATCAATAGCCTCCAATAATATTCCAGGATGCCTCATTAATATCATGAAACATGACCAATCAAGACCACCAGAATCATTACTTAATTACAGCCCCCAGACAGGGTGTGTCAAGTGAATGGAAGACTGCAACTATTATCCCTCTCTGCAGAAGGGCAGGCTATCAACACAGCCAGGAAGACCCATACGACTAGCTAGTCTCATATGCAAGGCCATAGAAAAAATAATCATGGAAATAATAAACAATGGCATAGTAAGCCTTCAGTTACAGGATCCAACCCATGTTTTCTGTGAAGGGCAGGTCATACCTAGTAAACCTGGTGGACTTCTTCGAAAAGTTCACCAAAACAACAGTTGAGGAAAAAACAGTGCATACTGCTTACCTTGACCTGGTCAGCGTTTTTGCCACAATACATCTCTCAGGCATCACTGACAAACATACAGAATTAGGTATAGACCCCTAGGTCACCCACTGAATATCCAGCTGGCCAAGAGATAGACTTCCCCTATTCCAACTACTTGGGTCTTACCATTCACTAGTGGAGTCCCCTCAGGGCTTACTGCTGGAGCTGCTTCTTTAGGGCATACATTCCTCAGAGGTCAAGGCTAATGTCAATGGCCTTTGGCAGTCTGCAGATGAATGTAAACTGGGTGTAGTCAGACTTTCAGTGATGCAAATAACCTCCAAGGAGACCAGACAGACAAATAACTGATGTCAGAGCCTCAGTCTAAATTTCAATGTCCAAAAATGCATAATAGTATCCTTTGGGAAGATGACTACCCCTGTAAACTACCACAATGACAATGCAACCCTAAGAATAGACCCAGTGGTCAGGCATCTGGGAAATGCATGTAGACAGCAACATGGTGTTCGACCATCATGCATCTACTGTGGCAAGAAAATCATTCTATGTTGTGCAACTTGTAAGCAAGGGTATGGCATCTATGTCCAAGGGTGTCACTGTTCCTCTGTGCTCATCTTGGACTACAAGGCCACCTTCAGTATGTAAACAAGTAATAACTGGAGCATCTACACAGGTTCTTCACAAAAAGAATACCAGGTGTAAACAACATGTCCGGCACAGACTCCCTCAAAGCCATGGACCTACAACTCCGTATCCTTACAGGCTGTTGAAAGGTAATTATGCCTAGCCTAAAAAGCATCCCCTAATCCCACCCAGATGGACCTTTTGTACATCTGCAAAACAAATCATCAGAATTACCTGATTTAGGGACCTAAACAAGACCTGTTGGAGGGATAGATTGCGTGTCTCAGACAATACCCCTTCTCTTGAACAGGCTACCATCCATGTCAAGGAGAGGTCTTCCTTAACCCAATTCAAGCATAACTTGAATCAGTGGGTGGGAAATAAGATTTTATTCCTGATCTGGAATCTGTCTCTCCAATAGATAGAGGCAGTCAGTAAATACTTCAGCACCCATGCCCAAGTCTTCATATGCCCCATAAAACAACTCTAGTTGTAATTTTCACATATTGTTACGAGTGAATGTGAGATTTCAGGGATGCAAAGCAACTTATTGACATTGGAGTCAACTGCACCCTAATTCGTTGCAGAATTAAGGGGCACACAACAAGGTCATAATTACTGCTTATACTCTTTGCATGTTGTAAAATTGTGGAACAATATCCTTCTCCATGTTAGGCTCAAGACCAAGCTTTAACAGATTATTAAAGACCCTAAAAATTATCCAACTACAAACTTGAACTACATTTGCACCAACACAATGTAACTTTTAATACAGGCAATATTACTACCTAATAAATCCTTCAAACAAGCATGTTATCATCTGATAACAAGGCTTCAATTAGCATAATACCTTCCCTCTAATATAACCTATTCTTTACCCTCACTTTTTATTCTTTAACATATGGCTATCCTACTAGCTTTACTTTAACTTCTGAACTCCACCTCATACTTAACATCACACATCAAAGCATCATTATTGTGCATACAAGAAATTTCCCACCTATAACTTTGTCTGCATGTGCTGACTATGCTCAGACATATACATGTACAAAATGTTTATCTTTTGCTGTCTCTCATTTAACTTGAATATTTTAGCATGTACATAAGCATGATCAAGATCTTGGATGAGTTATGGGAGACATGGCTCCAGCATGTTGTACACAACAGTATAGAGAGAAAGATGCATCTCAGATGACTGGAGAATAAACATACTAGTGCCAGTGTTCAAGAAACTGTGGACAGCAAAGATGTACGACTGCATGAAAAATGCTGGAGATGGGGACTGATAACTGAATATGTAGAGTAGTAAAACGTAAGATGAGAGATGTGCAGTTCAGATTCAGATAAGAATACAGCATAAACCAACCCAATGTTTTCATTCAGACAGACAGTCGAGAAGAAGCTAGAGATGAGGAAATAGTCCAACTGAGCACTCTAGATAGGTAGAAAGCATATGATAAGGTCCAGAGAAAACTGATTCTTTGCAGAACTAGCCCTGGTTCCTTTAGGTCCCTGTGTAATGACCACCGGGTCTGTAGCAGGATTTCTGTACAGGTATTTGAGAGAGACCGGTACTCTAATACCTCTCTGGTTTACTGGGAGCAGGTGGGAGGGCATCAGGGGCTAAACTGGATTCATGGAAAACATAATCCACCACTTCTAAAATAGGAGGGGATGGCCAGGGGTCTGTGCTGCGGCAGGTCTAGAAATTTTCTTAGCCTTTTCTTAGACTGAGGGAAGTCCTGAGATTCCCATTGGAAATGTTCCCTGAGGGGGTGGAGGGTTTCCCCAAAGGACAGGTCTTTTGGTGGGGAGGCAGAAGGGATGGATTCCTCTGCGTCTGAATCCTCAAGCAGTCAGAGGCTGTTGTTCTTCAAAATCTGAATAATCAGATTCCTAAGAATCTTGCTCTGTCAATAGTTCAGGAGAAGTGTGTCTTTTCCTTTTAGAAGTTGTGGCTTGACTGCCCCCGATAAGGAAAATAAGACCCTCCGCCATCTTAAGCATTTGGGCCTGGGGTGGAGGGGCGGGAGTAAGATGGTGGCTAGAAGTAGATTTTCTAGGAGTGGCCTGGCTTCTAGGCCTAAGGGTATTCATTGGTCTGAGAGAAATGTTAGTCGGGTGTGAAGATGTTGGTTTCGGACTAGAATTGGCAGTGCGAAAGACCTCCTCGGAAGCAGGTGCCTGCATAGTGGCTCTGGACCCAACTAAGGCAGAGACACCCAAAGGCTCCGAAGATGAAGAAGATTTCTGCGGCACACTGAACTCTGAAAAGGGTCTCAGTAGAGGCCTGCACAGCTGTCGCATTGGGCATCAGGGGGCTGCGAAAGTGCCTCACTGAATTCCAGATGACTCCTCTGCTAAGCAGGTTGACTGTTATCGGAAGGCTTAGCCTTGTGTGGTCTGTCTCTACCTTTATCCCTACATTTTTTTTGGAGGCTCTACGGATTGTTAGCTGACAGACGCCATTTGTAAAGACAGAGGATGAAAATACCTGTCCACAAAAAGAGCTCTACGATGAATGGTTTTCGCGTTAAAGAGGGCACAGAACTGGCAATGGGCGACATAGTGGTCTGGGCCTAAGCAAGTGACGCAGTATGAATGGAAGTCTCTGTGTGGGACCTGCTTTCTACAGGCGAGACAATTGTTAACTTTTTTGGACATCGGTTACTGCAAGAAAAAGTGATCCCTAATGGGGTACTTGGCTTTAGACGTTTTCAACTGTGATCCGAGCTCTGGTAGTAACCGACCGGCACACTTGTGAACTGCTTCTGCTATGGGCTCCACGGCTAAAAGACTAGTGTAATGGCGTCAGCTGCCTTGCTTTACAGCACTGATGACCTGACGTCAGTCTAGAGGAGACTACAGCTGACGCAGAAAAAGACTGACTCTGGTATTCAGGCCGGCAGAGGGCTACCACAGCAGGGATAACCCACAGGTGATGACTGCAACAGTGAAACACCAAGAACATCTGATTTGAAAAGTCCTGTAATGGTTTGAAATCCAGGAAACATTGGTAAAATTATTACAAGCTATTTACAAGGATTCAGTGACACAAGTACAACTAGAGTGCTTGGCCTCACAAAAGGGTTCCCAGAGGGAGTGGGTGTGCATCAGGGTTAAGCTCTGAGCCCACTGCTGTTCATACTGGTGAAAGAATACATTAGTAAGCAGATCAGAGGGGACTATCAACAAAGCTGCTGCATGCAGATGATGTGGCATTACAAGCAGTAATGACTACAGATAAGACAGACATAAGGCAGCAAATGAGGAATCAAAAGATGTGGAAAATCGAAAATGAAGAAAAACTATATTTATTTATTGCAATTTGTTCATCAGGAAATTCCAACTGAGCAGTGCCCTATTTCAATGGAGGCCCAGGGAGAAAAACTAAATGTACAGACATCATAGACATAATTTGCATAGTTTCATTTACAGTCAGTTTCATTCATGACCAACAGATCCATTATTCAGACTTCCCTGACATCTATTGGATCATTTACAAACGGTTATGACTGTTAAATGTGTTATACACCAATACATTTTTTTTTTTTTTTTTTTTTTTTTTTTTAAAAGAGAGGGAGGTATATGCAGTGCAATATCAGTACACATATACTATAGTAGCAAATATTCTTGTGTAAAACCTGACAAAGATTTGTTCAAAATCCGCGATATAGAAAGATAGAGCAGTCCAAAGAAAGGGGGGGGGATGAGGCACAAGGAAGATAAAGGAGATTAGATAAAGAACAAGGATATGGTTGTGATAATAGTACATTAAATTTTGTGCAGCATATGGCACAAATTCATATAGCTTTATTAGTACCAGTATATCAAGTGCTGCTTCAGTTGGCATTTAAAATCTTTTAGGTTGCAGACTGTTCTTAAGTAGAGTAGGATTGTATTCCAAATATTAGCAATGCAGTGTGAATACCAATGAAAACTAGTGGAACAGGTTTACAGCTTGAAATATCTGGGAGGGGTGGTTGAGGAGAAAGAAAATCTGAATGAGGAGGTCAAAGCTAGAAATGGGGGTGGGGGGTATCTGGGGATGTAGCCAACTGGCAAAGAGGGTCAGTCAGTTGAGTGTTACAAAAGGATGCCAAAGAAGCGAAAAAAGTAAGGTGTAAAAAACGGGTGCAACCTGTACTACTGTATGGTACAGAAACTTGAGCATTAAAGGCAGAGCAGTTGAAGAAGATGGAGGTTATGGAGATGAAGTGCCAGAGACATACAGCAGGATGCACACTGTGGGACAGAAGAAGAAATAAGGAAATCACAGAGGCCAAAGTAGCTCCAATGGCAAAGAGGGTCAACAAAAACAGATAACAGTAGTTTGGACATATGTAGAGGAAAGCAGAAGACAATCTGGTGAAGATGACGTGGAAGAGAAAGGAAGAAAGCAAAAGGAAACAGCGTTCAGTAAAGACATGGAAGGCTTGCATAAGAGATGATGTGACAGTCGGGTATGATCAATGAAGGTAGGAGAGTGGCACTGAATTGAGAAACATGACAACTCACACAGTCCATGCAGAAAATGGGGAAAAAGGGGGTTGATGATTATACACATTAGAATGCAAAAATGTTCTTTAGTTATGTTTTTATCCATTTACTGTACCATGTTGAGCTTTTCTCCCTGGGACTCTGCCTAGAGAGAGACCAATAGTTCACACTATTCTCCTGGTTAACCAAAATGGAAATAATAAATGAAACAGATATGTACTTTACTTCATTTTTGATAATCACAGCACAGCACTGATCTACGTAGACTGTTTTTAGACTTTGCACATGGGTTACAACCAAATATTAGAAAACTGCCATTTAAACTAGAACAAAGAGAAAACAGCAGACACCGTTACACAGCAAGTAAGACCAAAACGTAATTTAGTGGCTAGTACCCAGGCATTCCATTTTTGCAGTGTTAAGAAACTGGATACTTTGTTATATAGAACAAAGCCCCCACCTTACTAATGCGTATCAACCCTAACCCTGCCCCCAACTATAACCTGCATCTTATCTTACAAAACCCTTTTCTTTAACACTAGCACTACTCAGACAAATTTGATTTGAATGTAGTGATAAGGTTTGTTTCACAGTTTAACAAAGAACACACAAACTAAACTTAAAGCAAGAGTACAATGCATTAGATTACCTGTGTATACAGCACTCAGAGTTGTAGCTAGAGCTTATTACCTAGTTCTGAATGCTGGTACTGCAATACTGCACCATTGGCAACTGCTGACTTCCTCCCCTAACTCACTGTACACAACGCAGCTGCCCAGTTTGTCCCACCATACATACACTTGTGGCAGTACTATGCATCTATGTTGTCCATTTAAATTTTTCCTCAACATATGGATTACAGATCCAACCTCTGCTCTGACTCTTCCACACATCTCAGACTGGAGGATCCAACTCTCAAGCTCCTCCCTCTACCCATAATGCCCCAGCTAGCCTACAAATCCTCAGATAGAGTTTGCTGCCTTATGCATAAATAAAACAGATTAGAAAGAAGGAAAGAAACTGTAAACCAGGGTCAAACCTGGAAAGGGAAAGGTTCCATCAAGTCCATGGGATCACTCCAGAATGCAACAGGAAGGGGGAAGAAAGTTGCAGAGTTGAAGAATGAAAATGGACAACACAGTTGTATAGTTATGGTGAGGTACATAACTAATATCTGATGATGTACTTTTCATTCTTCCTCAATGTATGGAACAAAGACAACAGCAAAGTAAATCTTGGGTGACCCTCAAGGAAGGAAATTCTGGAGAACTGATAAGCCAAAAGCAGCTCTGCTTAGAAGTCAAATCTAGTTTGTAATGAGCAATGAAGGTACGAGCATTAGACCAGGTAGCTGCTGCGCAAATGTAAAAGGAAGTTCTGGAACAGAAGGCAAAAGTGGCCATGGACTTGGTAGAAAGAGTTTAGGGAGGTTTGAGAAGGAGAGGCCTTGCTGACTGTTTTCAAAGAAAATGCAATCAGTAATCCATTTTGCTAGGGTAACTTTAGAAACGAGCGAACCCAGCCTGTTTGCAGAGAAACAAACTGGTCGGTTTTCCTGAAATCCTTAGTCCTATGTACATAAAAACAGTTGCCTATGACATCTAAAAGATGTAACATGTATGCTTCTTTACTTGAAAAGTTGGGGAAGAAAACAGGCAAATTAATTGTTTGATAAATATCAGATTCAGACACCACTTTTGCAAAAAAGATGGCTTGGTACTTAAAGTAACTATTTTTGTGAAAAACAATGCAAGGGGATTTACAAGACAGTCTGGAGTTTGGAAATTCTCCACAGAGAAGTAATTGCTACAAGAAAAGCCGGTGTCCAAAAAACATTTTTAAATCCATTTTGGCCGAAGGTTCAAGGGTGGTTGAGTCTGTCCCTGAAGAACGACTGTCAAAGTCCCATGGAGAAGACAGATCTTTGACTGGGGGCCTAAGTAAGATGGTGCCTTTTAAGAAGGCCTTGCATGATTTGAAAGATTCATCATCTTCTGAATGAAAATTTGATAAGACTGCCAACTGGACTTTGATTGTGGAGAAAGTAGAACCTTCTTTGAAAACAGAAGGTAAGAATTCTAGAACTACATAAACTGGAACAGTGAAGGGATCAATTTCTCTCTGAAGAGCCCAATTAAAGAAAACCTTTCCATTTACTCATGTAGATTTTCTTTGTAGTAGAAGCCTTCTAAGAAGATAAAATATGTCTAACCAGTAAGGAAAGCATGGGCTGCTTAGCTATTTAAAGAACTGGAGAAAACATGTGGTTAGTTTGAGGCCTGGAATAATGGGATGCATCATCCATGAACGGTGTAAGAGAAGATCTGGACTGGGGTCCAGTATCCATGGCAAATAATGGAGACCACCAAAGAAAGGGGAACCACACTTGGCGAGGCCAGAAGAGGCAATGAGAATAACTGAGCTCTTCAACCAACTGGCTTTCTGTAAGAATTTTGAAATCAGAGGTAATTAGGCATAAAGGGGACTGGACAGCCAAACCTGGACAAGAGCATCACTCGGTGACTCCCCCTGAAGGGGGATTAGGACAAAGTACCTGCTGCAGTTGCTGCTGTGGGAAGATGCAAATAGATTACAAGGCTGGCCCCAATGATAGAAAATCTTCTGTGCCACTGACTGATTGACATACATCTCATGAAGCATCAAAATGGACCTGCTGAGGTTGCCTATTAGTACAGTGGCGTTCCCTAGAATGTGCACTGCTACTAGAAAGCGGTTGCAGAAGATCACCCACTGCCACACTCTCGTGTCTTCGACAGAGTCAGTACAATCAGGTTCCCCTTTATGTACTAGATGACATACATGTCAGCTGGAATCTCAATAGTCCCCAGAGGAAGAACATCTTTAAATGCTTGCAACACTAGTAAGACTGCTCTCATCTCTATGCAGTGATGTGCAAATTGGCCTCTTGGGAGACCACATGCCTTGGACTGTCCTTCAAGAAGTGTCCCCCCACCATCCTAACTGGAAAGCATCCATGGTCACCACAGCTACTGGAGGAGACAGAATGAAGGGCCAACCTAGGTAAATGTCTGACTGAATCCACCACCAAAGACGGTTGCAGATCCGAGTGAGTTTGCTAGAAAGGATAGAGAATGTTGCAGTATAGACCACTGAACACAGCTAGGGTCCACTGGAGAACACACATACAAAAAGGTGGTAAAGAAACCAAGACTCCAGCCGCTGCCATTGAACCTAGATCCAAAGGACAAGTCTGACTGGGGAAGCATGATGAAAAAGGATTTGTTGTACCTGTAATTTGATTGCCCCTCTGCCCGCACATCATATAGATTCAATCTGACTTACTGTGTTCAACTGGACACTGATGAACTCCAGGCGATGTACCAGTTGAAGTTTAGATTTGGAGCTATTGACTGTAATGCCTAATGTTTGACAAAGCTGGAGCAAATAGTCCCTGGACTGTTCTAGGAGAGCAATGGCTGCAGCAGTCTAAATATGGAAACGTTTACAATCTCTGCAGTCTCAAGTGAGCTGCAACCACTACCACACACCTGGCAAACACCCTGAGGGCTGTGGTGAGACCAAATGGCAGGGCTATGAACTGATAGTGGCTCATTCCCAACCAAAAGCACAGATACCTTCAGGCACATCTGTTTATCTTGGTGTGAGAGTACACATCCTGAAGTTTGACTGAGCACATCCAATCATCCTTGTGCAAAAAGGGCAGGATGGGCTGGACAGTGACCATTTGGAACTTTGACTTCCTCACAAACTGGTTCAGGTTGCTTAGATCCAAAAAATGGTCTCAGGTCTACTTATCTTCTTTGGTAAGGTAAGGTATGAATCTTCTTTTGTCGGGTGGGACCCCCGGATGACTCTTTTGACCATCAGCTTCTGAATCGCTTGAGCTACAGCTACTCTCTTACTGGGTGGAACATCAGGAAGCTTTCTTCTTTCGGATGACAGAATCTGCAAAATGGTATTAACCTCTGAATATGACTTTTAGCACCCCAATAATCTTTTGTTACAACAGCTCAGGCATCTGCGTGCAAAGACAAGCATGCCCCCCCCCCCCCGACTACCTCCAGAGGTGAGCAGTAGGACAACCCTTCAGGAGCACTGAAAGGGTCTATCCTGAAAGAAATCAAGGAACCCTGGTTTTGAGGGCTGTTTCTGCCAAGAAGATGGTGTCTTCCATTCACACTCCCCCCACTGCCACTAGAGGAGTTGTCCCCACGCGAGTCTTGAAAAGAACCCTTGGCTTTTCAGAAGCACATTTTCTTGGCCCCTCTGATACAGACTAAAGGATTCTTGAGGGGTAGAAAATCACATTCTTACAAAAGACAGGGTCTTTCCCTCCTGTTCACTGCAGAAAAGCATGTCTTTAAACAGATGGGCCAAACAAGGATGTTCCATTAAAAGGTGTACTGATGAAAGAAGATTTGAAAGACTCCACAAAGTCACATAGCTGCATTCAGGCACATTTCCACATGGCGATGCCTGAACCGGCAGTCAGTGAGGTACCCTCTGCAGCATGGGATACGAACCTCATGGAGGCACTGGAAAAAGAAGTTATTTACTCACCAGAATGTTCCATCTGAGTAGTTCTACTTCATTTGTCTTCAACCTGTGGGATACCGGATCCGTATCGGATCTGAACCGGCAATCTCACTAGCATTTGCTCCGAGCTCCAAGCACCTTCCCTTACTCATAATACACCTCCACTACCTTTCCAACCCCAGATAGAGTTTGCTGATTTTTATACTGATAAACCAACCAGACAAAATACTTTATGACCTATAACTGCAGCCCGCAGGCTGTTCACATAAGGTACGGGGGAAGGAGGGAGGGGGGACGGTTGAAGACAAATGAAGCAGAACTACTCAGATGGAACGTTATGATGAGTACATAACTTTTTATCTGAAGTAGTTTATTTCATTTGGTCTTCAACCTGTGGGACAGAGTCCCCAGCTACTAAACTCCTGGGTGGTCCTCATGGAAGGATACTCCGGAGCACCGTGGAACCAAAGGATGCTCTCCTCAGAGAAGTCAAATCCAATTTGTAGTGAGAAATAAAAGTATGACATGAGGATCAAGTAGCTGCAGAACAATCATCATCCAATGAGACTCTAGACCAAAAGGCTGCAGAAGTAGCTATGGACCTAGTGGAATAAGCTTTCACCTGACCCGGGGGAGACATGCCTCTGTCCTTATGGACCTGAAGGATGCATGAGGAAATCCACCTAGCAATAGTGACCTTGGAGATGGGCTTTTCCAAAAAAGGTTTATAGGAGGACACAAAACAGTTGATCGGATCTATGGAAATTTTTGGTCCTGTGTAAATAAAATCGTAACTGTCTATGAGCATCCAAGTGGAGTTTGTATTCTGTTTTGTTAGCAAAATTAGGAAAGAAACCTGGTAAATTGATGGTTTGATTGATATTAACTGGTGATGCCACCTTGGGGAGAAAGGATGGAATAGTCCAAAGGGAAACCCGATCTTTGTGGAAAATCACATAAGAAACTTTGATGGACAAGGCTTGCAGTTCTGAAACCCTTTTAGCAGAGGTGACAGCCACCAGAAACGCTGTTTTCCAAGATAAGAATTTAAGATCTGTGGTTACAGCGGGATAAAAGGCGGAGCGACCAGAGCTTGAAGAACCATAGTAAGGTCCCATGGGGTAACAAGATCCTTGACAGGGGGGCGTAACAAACATCTCTTTACTAAAGGCTTTACACAGTCTGGAGGAGGTAAGCGAGGCAGAATTCTCACCCACATGAAAATGAGAAATGGCAGCCAATTGAACCTTGATGGCAGAAAAACTAGCTCCCTGTTGAAAAATATCAGCTAGGAAATCAAGAATTGCAGAAAAAGGAGCCGTGAAGGGGTCTAAACTCCTTTGAGAGGCCCAAAGGGAAAAACATTTCCACTACTGCAATAAACCTTCCTGGTTGAAGACTTACGAGCAGCCACCAGAACAGACTTAACTGAAGAGGATAACCCAGGAGTCCTAGCAATCATGGGAACTGGAGCAGCCAAGCTGTGAGCTTCAAACTGTTCAGGTTTGGATGAGGAATCCACGATGGGTGTGAAATCAGATCATGAATGAGACCCAAGATCCAGGACAGAGCCAGAAGCTGAAGCCATACCTGGCGAGGCCAAAACGGGGCAATGAGGATCATTTTGCTCTCCAGTCGGCTTTCTGTAGAAACCTTGGAATAAGAGGTACTGGAGAGTAAGCATACAGAAGACCAGGAGGCCAAGCATGGACTCTAGCATCTCTAAGGGACTCCCTTGGCAAGGGGCTCAGAGCGAAAAACTCGCCGCACTTCATGTTGGAAGGAGATGGGAAGAGATCGCAGCAAGGCTGACCCCCACTCCAGGAAGATCTGCTCCGCTACTGAAAGATTCAGAGACCACTCGTAAGACATCAGAATAGTACGACTTAACCTGTCCGCTAGAATGTTGGACCATCCCGGAATGTGTGTTGCTATGAGAAAACAACTGGTGAAGATTGCCCATTCCCACACTCTCATGGCCTCATGACAAAGGGGGAAAGATCTGGTCCCTCCCAGTTTGTTGATATACCAGACCACTGACATGGTGTCTGACTGAATTGCAATGGTTCCCAGAGGAAGAAAGGTATGAAGGGCCTGCAACACTAAAAGGACCGCCCTCATCTCTAGAATGTTTATGTGCAAACTGGTCTCTACAGAGGAACACAGGCCTTGGACAGTTCTGCCTGAACAATGCCCACACTACCAAAGTTGGGAGGCATCCGTGGTCACTGTGGCTTGGACAGGGGCTGGAACAAAGGGTCATCCCTCCAGGATGTCCAGGGAACACATCCACCATAGAAGGGACGACCAAACAGACTCAACTAAGTTGTATTGGATAAGACATGGAGGTAACAACAGGGACCACTGTACAGCAAGTGTCCACTGTAGAATTCTCATACGTAACTGGGCATACGAAAGAAGCGTTATGGTCGCTGCCACTGAATCTAAGGCCCTCAATACTGATTCCGCCAATGGAAGATGAGAATGGTAGATCCCTCTCCAAGGTCAGGAAGATTTTGCACTGTAATGCATCTATCCATCCCCCAATGTAGTCCATCACCTGGGCAGGAGTTAGAAGTGATTTAGATGCATTGATTGTGATCCCCAAAAACAGGGCAAGCGTTAAGAAATAATCTCTGGTTTGAGAAAGTAGATGCCTGGTGGGAGCAGTGAGGAGCCAATCATCCAGGTATGGATAGACCTGAATCTCCTGAAGCCTCAGGTGAGCCACCACCACCGCCATTACTTTGGTGAACACCCTGGGGGCTGTGGCGAGACCAAAGGGTAGGGCTCGAAACTGGTAATGATTGACTCCTAGCCGGAAGCAGAGGAGCCTCTTAGAGCTTCTGTGCATCTTTGTGTGATAGTAAGCATCCTGGAGGTCTAACGAGCACATCCAGTCGCGCTCTTTTAGGTATGGCATGATGGACTGGTGTGTGACCATCCGGAATTTTTCTTTGGCAACTGATGGGCCCAGAATGGGCCTTAAGTCCCCTGTTTTCTTTTGGACCAAAAGGAACCTGGAGTAGAAGCCCAATCCGGACTGATCTGGTGGGACAGTTTCGATGGCTTGTTTTCTAGCAGCTTGGAAATTTCCTGTGCTGCTGCCTCCCTTTGCGTGGGTGGTACATCCGGGAGGTGTTTGGGAGATTTGGGAGGAACATCAAAGGGGATAGAGTATCCTCTGGATATGATCTGAAGCACCCAGCAGTCTGATGTTATGGACTCCCATGCCGCCAGGTGCAAGGACAATCATCCCCCGACTGCCTCCAGAGTAGAGCACACAGGCAACCCCTCAGGGTTGCTGTCCATGCCTGCCCGAGAAAGGTTCTCGAGACCCAAAATTCCTCGGACCCCCTCTGCTTCTGGGCCGGCATCCATTCTGTCCCACTCTGCCTCTAGGGGAAGAAAGAGCACAGAGTGTCCAAGGAATACTGTGACTTCCGGAACATCTTCTTTTGCCCTCTCCGATTCTGTGAAAAGGATCTTTGAGGGTTCGAGAAGCAGATTTCGACGACAGACAGCGTCTTCCCTTCCTTCTCACTCTGGAGTAAAGTCTCTATGACGGTCTTACCAAAGACAGACGAGCCATCATAAGGGGGCATTGGCAAAGGAAGCCTTGAAAGGTTCCAAAAATTGACAGTCTGAGCCAGGCATTGCACCTCATGGACACGCCAGACCCAGCCGCCCTAGCCGCTCAATTGGTAGCCTGTGAGAGGAGTTGCATGGACGTGTTGAAGACTGCTGTCAAAGTTGCTATCCTCATGGAGAACGAGTCCCTGTTCTCCTGCGACATGGACTTAGGGGGAGACTCCACCAGCTCATTGACCACGTCACGCTGGAGTCTCATGACGTGGGCCAGGTAGTTCAGTGCCCTAATAGAAAAGGTGTCTGAAGCGTAAACCCGCTTTCCTAAGTGGTCCATCATCTGCGACTCAAGGTCAGGAGGATGAACCAAGGAACTCTGCTGGGCTAGTTCCTTCTTTGTGGCTGCTGCTACCACCATAGCGTCTAAGGGGGAGCCCTTGTTCCACACTGGCCTAGCTGAAGGTGGACTCAAGATCTTACCAGGCCTTTACGGGATTGGTTCCATGGTGTCTGGCTCCTTCCAGGCCCACAAGGTGACCAGGTCCACCAAGGGATCTGCAGGAGGGGACACCCAGGAAGCAGATGCGCCTGTGCCGAAAGCCTCCAAGAACATGGACTCATCAGAAGGTTTAGGGGTGGACCAACCTCCCCACTGGTGAAGGATTTCCACGATGTCTCCAAAGGAGACCTCCTCGGGAGGTGACCTGGGGTAACCTTCCCCATCATCCAAATCTGTATCCTTGGTGAGGGACTCAGGGGAGTCCAAGTGCTTCCTGTTACACATATGCTTGCGAGGCACATCTCTGGTGGGGCTCTCTGGGGGGAACTCGCAAGTCACTTGTTCCTCAGGGGGAACAGACTGGGGCATTTCGAGCAAGGGCTGTCCCTCTGGTAAAATGATGGGATTCGTAGAAAGAGCAGAGGGGGTCAGTGCGGAGTCTGAGGGGATAGTCAAGGGTCTCAATCCAGCGGAAAAAAGTAGTTATGTCTTACCATAACGTTCCATCTGTGTTGTAGATCTTTGTTCATTCGTTACTATTAGGACTTTGGTTCCATCCTCGGAACTGATATGGCCGTTTCCAAGCTCACGCCAGCCAAAAACTCTCAGCTAACACCTACCCATAATGCCAATCTCCTAGTTACTCCAGATAGAGTCTGTCCGCCCCTACATAATAGACGTAGTAATAGAAAAATAGTAGAAGGCTCTGTCTCAGCAAATACCCTAACCAGGAGTTCCTAAAGTCCAAGAGTCGAGGCAGGGGGACAGAGAGTGGGAAGTACTGAATGAACAAAGATCTACAACTCAGATGGAATGTTATGGTAAGACATAACTTCTTTATCTGATGTTGTAAATCTTTGTTCATTAGTTATTAGGACAGAGTCCCCAACTACTAGAGTTCTGGATGGCCGTAAGGAAGAATATTTCTGAGCACCAAAGAACCAAAAGACACTTGTCCCCTGGAGGCCAAATCCAATTTGTAATGAGAGATAAAGGTATGAGGTCTTGCCCAAGTGGCTGCTGCACAGATATCATCCATACAGGCTCTGGAATGAAATGCTACTGAAGTAGCCATAGATCTGGTAGAATGAGCCTTTATTCTGGAAGGTAAGGATAACTTATTCTGTTGGTAGATAAAGGTAATGACGTTTCTAAGCCAAGAGGATAAAGTCACTTTGGAAACAGGTTTACCCAATCTGGGTCCTACAAAGGCCATAAACAATTTTATCTGTTTTCCTGAAAGATTTAGTCCTGTCCAAATAACAACGAAGCTGCCAATGCACATCAAGGGTGTGCAAAAATTACTCCCCTCTATTAGAATGCTGAACTGGCAGGTCAATAGATTGGTTAATGGAAAATCCAGAAATCACCTTGGGCAAGAAAGAAGGGTCAGTACAAAGGGATACCCTATCAGTGTGGAAGATCAAGTAAGGTCTCTTGACACTCGAGGCCTGCAGCTCAGATACTCTTCTCGCTGAGGTAAGTGCTACTAGAAGTAAGGTTTTCCATGACAAAATGTTTAAATCACATGAATCAAAGGGCTCAAAAGGATGACCTGTGAGAGATTGAAGTACCAAAGTCAAGTCCCAGGGTTCTAAGGGAGGCTTGACTGGAGGTTTAACATGTAATACTCCTTTCTAAAATGTCTTGCATAGGGGTGTGACATAATCGAAGAATTATCAAGTCCATTATGAAAATTGGCGATAGCTGCTAACTTTACAGTGATAGTCGGTGCTGAGGCTCCTACATGTAAAATAGTAGTCAGGTATTGTAGGATCTTTTGAAGAGGCATAGGGAAAGGGTCTAAGTTCTGATCTTTGGCCCAAACAGAGAACCTAGTCCATTTACTAGAATAAACTTTCCTGGTGGAAGGTTTGTGTGAAGCCAGAAGAAATTAATGAACAGGAGATGGGATGTCAGGCAGCCTGGCAATCATTGGAAGTGGAGGAACCAAGTTGTGAGCTTGAGACTATGGAGGTTTGGATGAATCAGTCCCAGAGGAGGAGATAACAGGTCTTGGGAATGATCCAGGATCCACAGGCTGTAAATCAGACAAGGCCATAGAAATGGGGAAACAGACTTGATGGGGCCAGTAGGGGGCAATGAGGATCACTTTGCTTCTCAACCTCTGAGCTTTCTGGAGAAATTTTGGAATGAGGGGAAATGGGGGAAAGGCATACAAAATACCCAGGGGCCAATCGTGCGATAGAGCATCCCTCGGGGGTTCTGCATTTGTAGTTTATGGGGGAAGCAAACAGATCGCAGCAAGGTTTGCCCAAGCACTGAAAGATTCGATCCGCTGTTACAGCGTTGAGGGACCACTGGTGAGGCATCAGGATATTCCTGCTCAGATTGTCTGCAATAAATTGGAACTCCTGGGAATGTGCGTTGCTATAAGAAAGTGGTTGGAAACTATCGCCCAGTGCCAAATAGTCATGGCTTCCCAACACAGGGAGTAACACCTGGTTCCACCTTGCTTGTTGATATACCAGATGACTGACATGTTGTCTGACTGAAATGCAATGGTCCCAGAGGGTAGGGATGGATAGAACGCTTGCAACGCTAAGGGAACTGCCCTCATTTCCAGGACATTTATGTGCAAATTGGCCTCCATGGGGGACCAGGTGCCTTGGACCGTCTTCCCCTGGAAATGCCCCCCCCATCCTAACAGGGAAGCATCTGTGGGCTGGGGAAGACAGAACGGTCGACACCAAATATTCGTCTGTGGCTTCATCCACCATAGCATTTCTTCCTTGAAATGGTTTGTAAGACATATCATGTGGTCGAGTGGGTGAGTTAGAAATGACCACTGTGCGGAAAGGAGCCACTGCAGGATTATGTGCAGTCTCACCAGTGGTACTAACGTAATGGCAGCCGCCATGGAGCCTAAGAGTGGCAGTACAAGATGTGCTGGTACATAGGTCTGAGGAAGAAGGTCTTGGACTTGGTGTCTTACTTTCAAAAGACTGCGAGGGGGGAGTGAAGCTCGACAGGATATTGTGTCGAAGACCGTTCCAATAAATTCCAGCATCTTCGTTGGGGACATTTGACATTTATCCTTGTTGATTGTAATCCCCAAGCAGAGAGCGAGACCTTGAATGTAACAGTGGCTGCGGACTAGGAAATTCCTGGTCAGAGTGGTAATGAACAAATTGTCTAGATATGGAAACACCTGGAATCCTTGTAATCGAAGATGAGTTACCACAGCTTCCATACATGTGCACTCAGGGCAGCAGTCAAGATACCGAATGGCAGTGCGCTGAACTGGTAGTGATTGGCTCCCAGCCAGAAGCGGAGAAACCTCCGGGAGCGGTGATCCATCTTTATGTGGTAGTACGCGTCCTGGAGGTTTACAGAGCACGTACCTTCCTGGACTACATGAAGAGAGACATGGAAGAGCTCTCGGATCATGTGGCCCAGGCAGGTATGACCCAAGCCCTAAGTAGCATCCTGCCTTTGCCTAGAATATCATCACAGTATAAGGACAAAATGATTGACTTAATCAACTGGCTAAGCTTCTGGTGTCATTCAAAGGGGATTCAATATCTGTCTGCCTGGGACAACATGAACGATAAACCACAATGCTTTGCCAGATTTGGTCTGCACCTGTCAACCCCTGGGATTTAGGTTACTGGCTTAAGATCTTGCCACCCCTAGGATTTAGGTTACTGGCTTAAGTTCTTGCCACCCCTATAGTGCCTTTTTTGGGCAAGGTTCAAAGGACAAAACCACCACCATAACAGATACAAGCATGCAAAATCTGAAGGTAATGCTACTCAATGCTAGAAGTCTAAACCTCAAAAAGCACTCTCGAGGCACTCCTAAAAATGGAGAACATCGATATCTGTGCAGTAACTGAGACCTGGTTCAAGGCTCCAGAGAGCACCCCTGCAATACCAGGCAACAACTCTTACACTCTTTTCGGCCACCAAACCTAGACTGAAACACTAAAGGTGGAGGAGTGCCATATTCACCAAGGATATTCACACCTCCAGGCTAGTTGCCCAACACAATGCATCTGAAATTCTCCAGGTGCAACTAACACTAGGTAAGACTACAATCCAAACTGTAGCTTGCTACAGATCTCCCACCATGCCCCAAGGTTATCACTCCACCTTTCTAAACATACTGGAAAATATTAAGATACAACCAAACACCCTAATACTGGGTGATTTCAACTACCCTGCCATTAACTGGGAAAACTACTTGGGTACCAACACCTTTTCCCAACGGTTCTTGGAATTCATAAATTCCAATGCCCTTGATCAACTAATCTATTGTCCCACCAGGGGCTCCAATATCCTAGACCTGGTCATTACCAACATGGGAGATAGATGCTCCACACCAGTGGTCACCCCCTCATCGGTCAGGTCTGACCATAAGCTAATCACCCTTGACATCCGCATTCCACCCCCCAGCAAGGAAACCTCTGCAAAAAACTTCCCCAAAGCCAACTTCATGCTACTCAAGTCAGAAGTGACAAACTGACAGTCATGCAGACGGGAGCTGAAAGTTTGACTGCTGAATCCTACACGAAGGCACTGTAACGAGCACATCCATTCATGCATGAATCGTGTCATCCCAAATAGAACCAAGATGCTCTCCTCCAAAAAAAGGAAGCCAATCTGGTGGCCCCCTGCCATAAACAAACTATACAACAGAAAGAAGAAACTGTTGCAGAAAAGAGGAAAATCCTAGGATGCAAAAAATTCCCTTACCAGCCTCAGTAAGAAGCTGAGATCCTTCATAAAATCCTCCAAAGCAAGTTACAAAAATAAAATTGCTAAAGATTCCAAAGGCAACCACAAGGCATTCTATAGTTATGTCAAGAATCTAAATGGCAATGCTCAGATCTGCTCTGAGCTACAACAGAATGGCATTAAATACACTGATCCAAAGGATATTGCCAATATCCTGGCAGATCGATTCAGTGCCAACTTCACCCCCCTCTAACCCCCTAAAGGGCCCATCTCAATACCAAAATTACTACATAGGTGGTAATCCATTAAACACGGAAGAAGTTATCAGGGATCTGGGGACCCAAGTTGACAGTAACCTCTCTTTTGACACTCACATTGCCAAAGTGGTTAGGAAGACCTTCTACATTGCCCACCTGATCATGAAGGGATTCACATCCAGATCAGGAGAGGTCATTGTACCCCTGTACTCTTCACTTATCAGACCAATGATTGAGTACAACGCCCCATTCGGAATGTACCTTACCCGACACCTGCAGCAGTTGGAAAGACCCCAAATGTTCCTCACCAAAAGGATAAAGGGGCTCAAACATATGTCATACGATGCCCGACTAAAGAAACTCCAGCTCTATTCAGTCGCATACCGCCTGCTCAGAGGTGATCTGTGCCTGACATACAAGGCCATGTCCAACCCGAATTAATGGACATGCTCCACCTCAAATCCAAATCCACCAGAGCCACGAGAGCAAGAGACTTAAACCTCAACACGGATATAAATAGGACGTGCTGGAGGGACAGATTCATCACCCAGAGACTCCCTACACTATGGAACAGAATCCCAGTCCATGTGAGGCAGAGCCCCTCACTGACTCTGTTCAAGAGAAATCTTGACGAGTGGATGGGAGATCGTAGGTTTACCCCAGGAATCATCTCTGTATCACTGCTGGACAGAGGCACAGCAAACTAATGGGTATAGTATTCTCATCCTAAGGGGTGGTGAAAGCCACACACACTCTGGCTAGGCTTATAAATGCCCTAGGGCAGATAGTCTAGTATGAACCTATGAAGATTGCCAAATTCCACTAATTGCGGCCACAAAGGTAGAAAAGTACAGTTGTGTACCTACCATAAATATAGATGTTAGAGTGTATTCACTGTTGCAGTCATTACAATTGGGTTACCCTGCTGGCAGGCTACCTGCAGTCGACCTGAGTTCCAAAGTCTAGGTCCGGCGTCAGTTGCTATTGCCTCCTCCCTGACGTCAGTGCACCAGGGGTATAAAAGATGCAGCAGACGCCATTTTCTTCAGTTTTTCTTGCCCCAGACGTCAGGTGCCCCCAAAATGGTAGGCTCACTAATGCCAAAAAGCATGCAAAACCAAAAAACAACTTTTCCCTCATCTACAAGCAAATACACCACATAGGTTGTATAGAATAGAGAAGTACAGATAAGTCCAGCAAGGAAAAGGGGGATGGAGGGAGGGTAACCCGGACTGCAACAGTGAATACACTCGAACATCTACATTTATGGTAGGTACACAACTGTACTATGTTCATCGTGTTTCACTGTTGCAATCATTACAATTGGGTTGAATCCCAAAGCTATGGTTGGGAGGCTGGTGCTAAACAGGATTAGGAGAAGCTATCAGGCCCTGCAGAACTGCAGTGGCAAAGCCTGCCCTGGATTTAGAATACAGAGGTAAGTGATAGTGCTTTGTAAAAGTATGCACTGAACTCCAGTTGCAGCCTCTAAGATGTCTTTGGTTGGTACTCCTCTGAGGAAGGCTGCTG
Organism: Protopterus annectens; assembly: GCF_019279795.1. Taxonomy (NCBI): domain Eukaryota; kingdom Metazoa; phylum Chordata; order Ceratodontiformes; family Protopteridae; genus Protopterus; species Protopterus annectens. The sequence goes on from NC_056731.1 coordinate 831,300,281, forward strand.
AAGTGGCTGCTGCTCTGGTGGAATGTGGCCTAATGCCCTTAGGCACTGATTTGCCATGCTGTGATTAGCACAAATGGATGCAGTGGCCTATCCACTTTGAAATAGTCTGCTTTGAGATAGGCTTTCCTTGTGATCCTGCAGCATATGTTACTACGGTCAGTCTTTCTGAAAGCTTTGATTCTGTCCAAGTAAAGGCGTAGCGGTCTGTGAATGTCCAAAGAATGCAGAAGTCTCTCCCCCTTATTCTGTGGGTTTGGGTAAAAAGTTGGCAAGTGAATTGTTTGGTTAAGGGCCACACTGGTCACTACCTTAGGCATAAATGTAGGGTTTGTCCTCAGAGAAACCCTGTCAGGATGGAAAATGATAAAAGGTTCCACAGCCATGAGTGCCTGTAACTGAGACTCGTCTAGCGAAGATTATTGCTAGGAGCAGAGCTGTTTTCCAGGATAAGAATTTATATCAGCTGCAGAGGCTGGCTCAAAGGGAGGCAGTGTAAGTTTTTCCAAGACATAGCCGAGGTCCCATGTAGGTATTAGTGCTCTCCTTGGGGGTCTTATGTTTTTGGCCCCTCTGAAGTACTGCCTTAGTAATGGATGAGAAAAATAGGTGGTTCTGTATTGTAATGAGCTGAAATGGCAGAGGCATGAATTTTAATGGATGAAAAGGAAAGGCCTTTATCCAGCATCTCAGTTAAGTATTGCAAAATCTGAGGAATATTTGGAACAATCGTGTCAATACCTTGTGCCTGGTTCCAATCACAGAATCTCTTCCATTTTTCTGCATAAGATTTTCTGGTGCTAGGCCTCCAAAATAACATCCATAACTGCTTTAGAAAGAGGTGCGTCTTGAATGGCTATATTATCCGCCATGCTACCAGGTTTAGGGTCCTGAGTTGGCTGTGCAGCATCTTACTGTCTTGTTGAGTCAATAAATGAGGAATTTGAGGTAGTGTCCAAGCTGGGCATTGGGACAAGCTCTTTAGGATTGGGTAACAGTGCTGGCGGGGCCAGTCTGGGGCAATCAGAATCATTTTTGGCTTCTCTTGTCTGACCTTAAGGAGTACCTTGGGGAGGAGAGGCAGAAAAGGAAAGGCGTATACTGTTACGTTTTTTCAGCTGAAAGACAGAGCATCCACTTTCCAAGCTTGCTTGTGATAAGTCCTTGTGCAGAATCTTTGTAGTTGGCAATTGTGAGGAGAGGCAAATAAGTCTATGTCCGGGCAACCCCAGTTCCTTGTTATCATGCTGAAGACTTCTGGATCCAATTTCCACTCGTAGGGATCCATTAGGTTTCTGCTTAGTTCATCTGCCAGAGTATTTATCCTTCCTGGCAGGAATTGTGCTTGCAGATGTACTTGGTAAGTCAATGCTGTATCCCATAAGTCCATGGCTAGTCTGCAGAGGGGGTAGGAATGTGTGCCCACTTGCTTATGTACCACATGACTGTGGTATTGTCCGTCTTTATCAGTAGTTGTCCTGGATGAAGTAGATCCTTGAAGGCTGTCAGGGCATTTTGAACTGCAAGCATCTCTTTTTGATTGATATGTAGATGCATTTGAGTTGCGGACCATGTGCCCTGAATACATCTTCCTGCCATATGGGCCCCCCAGGCATAATCTGATGCATCTGTTACCAATGTCTGCCTGGCTGTGGGTAAGGTGAATGGCTGTCCCGTGTTGTGGTGACAGGCTTTTGCCCACCATTGAAACTCCTGTTGCAGGCAGGGAATGAGGGTAATTATTGTTTCCAGGCTGTGGCAATGTTGAGTCCAAACACTTTTTAGATACCATTGAAGTTTCCTCATATGCAGTCTTGCATATGGAATTAGTAGAATGCAGGATGCCATGAAGCCCAAAGCCTGCAGAATTTTTCTTGCAGATAACTGCGTCTTTGTTGCCAACATTTTGAAATAAGTAGTCAGTTGTCTGTGTTTGTCTGACGTGAGATAAGCCATCTGGGCAGTTGTATTTAAGCTTGCACCCAGGAATATTATCTCTTGAGAGGGTACGAGTTTTGATTTCTTTTTGTTTACTGTGTACCCTAGGCCTGCTAGTAATGTTTTTACAAATGCCAGATGCTGTAGTAGAGTGTCCTTGTTCTCTGCTTGAATAAGGCAGTTGTCCAAGTAAGGATATATTTGAATTCCACTGTCTGCAAAAAGCAATTACTGGTGCCAGGCACTTTGTGAAGACCCTGGGTGCAGTAGATACGCCAAAGGGCAGTGCAGAGAATTGGTAATGCATTGAGCCAGCTATAAATCTGAGGTATCTTCCAGGAATGTGTTCAGGATAGACAGGTCCAGTATTGGTCTCCAGGTTTTGTCCTTTCTGGGCACCAAAATTAGCCTCGAGTAAAATCCTTGTCCCTGCTCTTGCTATGCTACTAGCTGAATGGCCCTCATGTACATGAGGGTTGAAACTTGTTTTTGTGCCTCTGCCCATTGATTGCGTGGCAGGTCTGGCATAGCGTTTGGCCTTGGCAGGGTGTGAAAATGGAACCTGTAGCCCTGGGTTACGATATTTTAAGACCCACTTGTCCTGGGTGATCATATGCCAATTTTGAGCAAAAAGTGCTAGTTTTCCTCCCAAAGGAGCTGCCAGAAGATAAGTGCTTGGTGCTGGCAGGGGAAAGTCATTGAGACGGTTTCCTGTATGGCTGTGATTTTTCTTCTCCGCTTTTTGGAGGTTGAAGCACCCCATTGTTTAGGCCTGTATGAGCCTTGGGGCTGGGATCTGCCTCTGGGGTGTCTGTATCTACCTGTTTCTGCCCTGTCTGACACTGGAAAGGACCAATTCTTTGCAGGTCAGTTCCTGCTAAATCTGGGAGGCTGTACCTGTAAGAAATCCTTGACTGTTTGCATAGATTTAGCTTTGTCCTCAATTTTCTTCAAAACCTCTTCTGCTTTAACACCAAACAAGGTATCATGTTGTAATGGAGAATCTAATAACTTTGCTTTAACATGATCAGGCAGATTCTGTTCTTTTAACCGAGCACATCTCCTAATGACAGAACATGTAACAGCGGCCCTGCAAGAGGCCTCTAGAGAATCAAAATCACATTGCAAAGTATGCTTTCCTACTTGTTCAGCTGCATGCAATAAATCCTGCATTTCTTTGTTTTCTGCACTTTCTGAATTTGTCAACATTTTTTGTTTAAGCAGTGACATTAGATATTGCAGATACTTAGGCATATGAAATTGACAATTTAAAGCTCTTACAGCCAAGGTAGCAGAAGTATAAATCTTTTTCCCCCATCTGTCCAGGGCTCTTGAATCCCTATCAGAGGGTATAGGGTTTTTTGCAGTGGACACCTTGACCCCTTTGGGACCCTGAGAGATTGTTTCTGGGTCTGCAGCTGCATTTTTATAAAGAAATTTATGTGAATCAGGAACCCTGTAGTATCTGTCTGGCTTGACAGGAGCTGGTGGCAGAGAGTCAGGAGACAGTCCGGACTCTGAAAATACATCATCTACAATGTCTAAAACAGGAGGAATAGTAAGGGGCCTGTGCTGAGGCAATGAAAGGAAGTCAGTGAGCCTTTTCTTGGATTCTGAGTAATCTTGGCTCTCCCAGTGGAAATGCTCCTTCATGGTATGCAGGGTTTCCTCAAAAGAATAATCCTCAGGAGGAGAGGCTGAAGGAATAGATCCTTCAGCATCAGAATCCTCATACAGAGGAAGAGAATATTCCTGGTCAGAAGAGGAATCAGAGGAAATGGAAACCTGATCTGAAGATGCATATTCTATCTCTTGCCTAGGCCTCTTATCAGGAGGGGGATGGGAACCCCTGACCATTAGGCCTTCGGCCATTTTAAGCATCTGTTTTTTTAGGCATGGAGGCCTGTCCAGGAGAATGCTGTACTTGTTTCTTTGTCTTTAGAGCTGCTTTAGACTTTGCCTTTGAAGCTGAAGTTGGTTTTACATACAACTGTGTAGGCATGAAAACACCCTTAGAAGCAGATGCCTGCTCAGCGGCTCCGGACCCATCTGAGGGAATAGTTTCAGAGTGTCCAATACCTTGAGTTTCCAGCGGCCTAGTCGGCTCCATATGAGTCGAAGCGTCCTGTGGCTCTGAGGTAGCGGGCATCTGGGGCTGCGGAAGCACCTCACTGAGAACCGGCGACAGGCCTAGCGGAAGCCTCGTCATCGGTTTTGGACCTCGGGTGCCTGTCCTTTTCTTTGCACTTTTTATAAACTTCGGTAGTCGGTTGCTCCAACGGCATTATATAGGTAAATTTTCTGCCAAAATAATTAAATGCAAAATCGTACAGATGCTCAACAGTGTGTTGGTTAAATCTAGCACAAAACCAACAACTAGCAACGTCGTGGTCAGGGCCTAGGCAAGGAATACAGTAAGAATGAAAATCCTTAAGAGGTATTTGCTTCCCACAAGAAATACAATTATTAACTTTTTCTGACATCGGTCTGGAGCAAGAAAAAAGTTTCCCCGACGGGGTACTTAGCTTTAATGAAGACTTCGGATCTGAAATTCGAATTTGAAAATCTCAGGAGTCGGCCGACCGGCACTGCGAACTGCTTTTGCTTCGGGCACCGTGCGGCAGGAAAGACTGAAGAAAATAACATCGGCTGCATCTTTTATACCCCTGGCACACTGATGTCAGGGAGGAGGCGACAGCAACCGACGCCGGACCTAGACTTTGGAACTCAGGCCAACTGCAGGTAGCCTGCCAGCAGGATAACCCAATTGTAATGACTGCAACAGTGAAACACGATAAACATCTGCACTCTCCAAAGCTAAGAATACAGCATCCATGGGACCAGATGACATCCCGGGATGTGTACTACATGAACTACAAAATGAACTGGCACCTCACCTCAGTGTCATGTTTAATTATAGCCTCACCTCAGGCTTCGTGCCCACCGAGTGGCGCACAGCTACAGTTATCCCACTCCACAAAGGGGGATCCACTTTGGATCCTGGGAACTACCATCCCATCAGTCTGACGAACTTGACCTGCAAGGGCACGGAATGCATTATCATGGGACTTATAAACAAAGACACTGGCAACCTTCAAACACTGGACCCCACCCAGTTTGGGTTCGCGAAGGGCCGATCTTGTCTCCTGAATCTGACTGGCTTCTTCGAATCAGTCTCCAGAGCTGTGGACGAGGGGTAAGGAGGCCCACACAGCCTATCTGGACCTCGCCAAGGCCTTTGACACCACCCCCCACTCTGGAATCAAACTTACTAGGCTGGGCATAAATCCTGACATCACTCGATGGGTTGGCAACTGGCTTACTGACAGAATCCAGACTGTAAAAGTAGCAGACTCCAAATCCAGCTCCAGACAGGTGACAAGTGGAGTACCTCAGGGTTCAGTCCTGGGACCACTCTTGTTTAGCATCTACTTCTCTGAAGTACAGGCTAACACTAAGGGACTCTGGCTAACAAAGTTCACAGATGACTGAAAACTGGGAGTCATTATTGAATCCCCAAATGATGTGGATATTCTACAAAAGGGCCTTCCAGAAACAGATGCTTGGTGCCAGAGCCATGGGCTCAAGCTCAACGCCAAGAAATGTATAGTTATCCCCTCTGGGAAAAACCATGTACCCATGAATTACCACATAGGTGGCAGTACACTAAACACCGAAAGTGTGATGAGAGACTTAGGGACACAGGTGGACAGTGGTCTCACCTTCGATAACCACATCACCACAACAGTCAGGAAATCCTTCTATGTGGCACACCATCACCAAGGGCTTTTCATCCAGAAAAAAGGATGTCATTGTCCCACTGTACTCATCCCTCATTAGACCCATTATAGAGTACAACGCCCCATTTGGTATGTACCTCAACAAGACATCTGCAAGAGATGGAAAGGCCACAGAAATACCTCATTAAAAGAATTACAGACCTAAAGCAGATGCCCTATGTTGACAGTCTAAAAAAACTCCAGCTATACTCTGTGGTACATCATTTACTCAGAGGTGATCTCTGCTTAACGTACAAGGCCATGTCAAACCCTGAGCTGTTGGACATGCTCCACTTAAAGAAATCCTAATCCCTCAAAGCCACACGCTCCAGGGATCTAAACCTCATCATCACAATGAACAAAACATGCTGGAAGGATAGGTTCCTGACCCAGATACTCCCCATACTCTGAAAGAGACTGCCCATACATGTCAAGCAAAGCACCTCATTGGCCCTCTTCAAAAAGAACCTTGACAATTGGATGGGAGACAGGAAATTCACCTCTGGGATCATGTCAGTCACCCTGCTAGACAGGGGTCTAGGGAAGTAAATATTGTGTGAAGAAATATCCAGAGATTTGTTATGGCTAGGCTTGTATAAGCCCTAGGGCCGATACCCTAGTACCAACCTCTGAACCTATGAGCATCCAGTTATCCCTCCTTAGGAAGGGAAAAATGCACTGTACAGTGACCATCCAGAATTTTTGACATTTGATAAATTTGTTCAATAGGCTGAGATCCAGGATTGGTCTCCAGCCCAGACTTTTTTGGCACTAAAAAGAACCTCAAGTAAAACCCGGATCCTGTCTTGTCTTTTGGGACTGGTTGGATGACTCTTTTTCTTAGCAGCTTTTCTATTTCTAAGGCTGCTAATTCCCTCTGATTGGGTGGTACATCGGGGATTCATTTGACGGGTCTGAATGGTATTTGCTAGCCTCTGGATATTACTCTCTGCACCCAAACATCGGTAGTAATAAGATGGTAGGTGCAGATAAAAACGACCCCAACTTCTTCCAGAGGAAAGCAATCCGGCCGCGGCTCAAGAGCACTGGTAGGGTCTGCTGGAGAAAGACTCTCTAGCACCCTGGTTAGGCAGACCCCCTCTACCCAGAAAGGGGCATCTTCCATTCGAGTTGCCCCCCTCTGACCCGGGGGGGTGTTCACCACGAGTGTCACGAAAAGATCCTTGGGATTTCTTGAACCACATTTTTCCTCCCTTTTGGATCTCTGGGGGATGCAAAAGCATATGCCCACAGCAGACGTCTTTCCATCTTTCCCACTATGTGCAAGTGTGTCTCGTACTTCGGGTTCAAAAAGTGCAGATTTGTCGACAGGTGCATTGACAAAGGAAGATTTAAAGGGGTCTGCGAAGTCACACAACCGCATCCAAGCATTATGTCTCATGACAATGCCTGATGTGGCAGCTCAAGCTGCCCCCTCAGTGGTGTGAGATATCAAATGCATCAAGGAGTTGGAGATGGATTAAAGGGTCACTAGCTGCAAGGAAACAGTGTCACGCACCTCATCAGGCAGTACCCCCAGTGGAAGTAGTTTCGGAAATTAGGTCTTTCGAGGTGAGTAAAGTGTGCCAGATAGTTCACGACTGAATGGCGAAGGTCGTTGAAGCATAGGTCCGCTTCCCTAGCCTGTCTGTGGCTAGGGTCTACCTGTTCGGAGGATGGACAGTGGAACTATCTTCTGCCAGTTCCCTCTTGATGGCCGCCGCCACAACCATAGAATCAACTGTCAACTGTTTGGACCAGTGGGGCTGGTCTTCAGGTGTAGATAAAATTTTGTCTGGCCTCAGTGATAGGTTCTACATTGTCCGGGGCCTTTCAGGCATGCTGCACAATGAGCTTAACAAGGTCATCTGCCAGTGGGGTTACCCAGGAAGTAGATGGCTGGGCACGGAAGGCCTGCAAGAACACCAATTCTTCAGAAGAAGGGTTAGAGGACTTAGTCTCCCCGCTGCTTGAGGATTTCGAGAATGTCTCCGAATGGCACGTCTTCTGGGGGAGACCATGGGGACCCTTCCGCCTCATCACAATCAGTGTCTTCAGTGATAGATTCCTCTGTGGAATCAAGGTGCTTCCTCTTGCACCGTTTCTTCCAGGGTGGCTCCCCAGTGGGGATCTTCTGAGGATGACTCCGGAGAAGGGGTTCCCTTCAAAGGGGGGAGGGGTCTTGCGACTCCCATGCCCAGGGTCCCAAAATAGAGGGTTGGGAAAGGTGCATGCTAGGGGGGCTGTGCTGATACTGAGGTCACTGGTGCCGACTGCAAGCCTGTGGAGTCAAGGACTGTCTCCATCACCTGGAGAGCAAGCCCGCCCAAGGAGGGATGGAAACCCAGAACTGGGAAGGACAGCCTCGGAACCGGGGTCACACTGCACACTGAGGAGCAAACCTCCAGGTGAGGAGCTCTGAGAGGACTGGAAGCTGGAGCCGTGCTAGGTACCAAGGTACAGACAGTCCAAGCACTGCTCCGAGAGAGCATCAATGCCACCTGAGCCAATGCAGCAAGGGTGATCGGTGCCGACAGGGGAAAAACTGCTGTTAGAGCTGAGATAGTATGCACCAGAGTGGACAACGGTACTGAGATCTCCGGGATCTAGGTAGAGGCTGGAGGAGGATAAACAGGGGAAGATGTAGTAAAAGATTCCGAGCCAAGAGTGACGGAAGGTCTAGCTGGAATGGGGAATCCCCTAGCTGCCAGAGGCTGGTCCACAACCCACATTAGATCCAATTCAGAAAAACTCTGAGTGGATCTAAAGGAGGCTGCTGAAGGAGAATCAGGTCTTTCTAGTAAGGGGTTAAACCACTGCCCCAAAAAAGGGTCGTTAGTTGGAGAGTATCTTGTCCTTGGCAGATATTCGAGTTTTGGAGCTGATAGAACTGAAGAAACGGTCGGCATCATGGCCGGGGATGGTGCCAAGGCAGGTTCAGTCATAGGAGCCAATTTCGGAACCAAGGACGGCACCGAAGTCAGTGGTGCAGAGGTTGGAAGCGAAATAGGGGTGAATATCATGGACAGCACCGAGGGAGAGGATACAGAGGCTGGTGCCGAAGAGGTCTGCGCCGAGGGTGCTGGCAAAACAGAGAAGACTCGGTTTCGTAACCGACGGAGATGCAGGAACTGAGTGACTCAGTTTTTCCTTATTTTTTTTGGTCTTTGGACGGGGTGAGACCTCCGACCCAGAAAGAGCCACTAGAAAAGGTGTCTTGATTAAACCTTTTAAAATAAGCTTATTTTTATGTTATGCTAGTGTATGATTACTAAAACTAGCACAAATGTCACAGTCAGCTTTAATATGATCCACGCCCAAACAGTAGACACAATGAGCATGTGTACCAGAGATAGGCATCTTGCACCCACACATGTCACACTGTTTAAACCACAACTTAGCTTTGTCTGACATAGTAAGGCAACAAGGCTATCCTACAGAAAAAACAAAATAAGGGAGAAAAAAGGTGAGAGAATACCAACGATGGTATTTAAAAAATACCACAAGTGGTAAGGAAGGGCCTGTCAAAAGCAGGAGAGAGGGACCGTACCAATAATGGCAGAAAATAAATTACCAAGGTAAAGGGTGGGGAATAGAATTAGGTTATAGGCGACAGTGAGAAAAGGCAAAATTGACTAAAAAATTTTGAAGGGAAACTATCTTAAAATGATAATTTTCTACTTGGCTTTGAGAGACATGGCTAGCACGGCTGATTAGGAACGCGGCAAACAAGATCTGGAGTAACTAGGAGAGGGGCATTATGGGCAAGTCTTAGCAGAGTTTTTGGCTGGGGCGAGCTTGAAAACGGCCGTATCGGTTCCAAGGATGAAGCTGAAGTCCTAATAGTAATTAATGAACAAATATTTACGACATCAGATGAACCCTTTCTACCACATCGAACACAGAGGGAGAACGCACCTCCTGAGAAACCAATAAGGAAGCCTGTCTCCCCGTGTCCGACATGAGAATCAGAGCCAGGCCCTAAGTGGACAGAGCTCCGAGGGAGGAAACTTGGCCTGACAAAGTCAGAGCCGATGAAAAAAGTTCCACTTCCTCGGATCCGACACCCAAGCTCCGGCTCCAAGAGCGGCTCGGATCTGAGCTGGTCTGATCAGGCACACTGCTCCAGCAGCTGTCGGCATCAAGGAAGCAGGTACCATCAGTGCCGACCCCCTAAGGCCATCCTCGGATCAGAGTACTCTGAACCCAGTGGACGGATAGGAGAAGGAGAAATCGGTGTAAAAAAGGGAAGCGAGCTCCCCCTTCCTGAGGAAGAGGGGGCTGGCAAGTCCCCCATCTGGATTAGAGTACGAATGAACCTCATAATTTTATCCATGTTGACTTCCGATAAGGACTGTGTGGACCTCGATGAGGCCACGGACTCCGACCTGGCGGGTCAAGGAACTGAGGCCCTAGATGGAGAGTGTGTCTCCTCGGGCTCCGGGGAAAATCTCAAGAGATTGGAGCAGAGGGGAGTCACAGATCCTATGCTGACTTTTATCTGGTGAAGGGAGGTCTGGGGATCTCTTACGTTTCTCAGGTCTGGATTTTGGCTCTCTCTCCTTCTCTCTGCCCCTTTTCTGCTTCACTTCCGCAGGCTTTGAAACAGGAGGTTAAGTCCCAGCCTGGGAGGGAGGAGAAGGAAGGGCAAGAGAGGAAAGAGAGGCGGCCACAGCAGCTGCTGTGACCGAAACAGAGGACAAAGCAACTGCCTCATTAGTGGGAAGAAGGCCTTTCAGGGCCAATGTAGCCCTCCTGTCCTTGACTAATAGCGGGTTAAAACCCGCGCATAGAGAGCAGTCGGTACTTAGATGGGCAACACCCAAGCACATTACACAAAGAGTGTGGCCATCTGCTAGAGACAATTTATGGCAACACTCAGTACACCTTTTAAACACAGGTTTGTCAGCCATACTACTGTCAGTCACTCAGACAAGAGGGAAAAACAAGGAGAAAAAAATTATTAGTTTTCCCACTTAAACCACTCGCCACACTCAAGCACACAGAATACACTGAGGGGGGAGGGGAGGCAAGAACATTACAACTAAGCTAAACAAATAGTTTAAATTCACGATGCACCAGCGAGGGGGTGGCGAAGGGGAAACCTATACTAACACACTACACTAAAATTTAGAGAAAAAAGGCTTCTTAAAAGCTTTCAAAAACCCACTTACTACTCGGAGCTCGGGAGATCACAATGCTTCAGCAAATACGGCAAACGAGATCTGGGAGTTGGAAGGTAGTGGGGGGTGTATTATGGGTAAGGGGAGGAGCTTGGAGCATATGCTAATGAGATTGCAGGCTCAGATCAGATGCGGATCTGGTATCCCACAGGTTGAAGACCAAATGAAGTAAACTACTTCAGATTGGATAATACAGTGGCCAGATGTGAGGCTGATCTTTTATGGTCTTCCACCTACATGGACTCGAGAGGAATTTGGAGAGCTCTTTGTTCAAATCCCGTTGCAGTCTCAAAGTGCACTAAATATTTTGGGGACCTCAATGCAAAGGTCACTGAAGCAAATATGCACTTTCCAAATCTGTCCAATGCCCTCAACTCTCTACTAGGGAGACGTACAGAGGAGCTCTGGCTAGCTCGTTTTTTTGTGGCTGACACCAGAACAACAGCATCAACAGGGACTCCTTTGCTCCAGTGGGGTCTGTGATGATGTGAGGTAACAAGCTATGCCAGGTGCAGTAGGACAGTGGATGTGTAACAGATGCCAGCAAAGTTAGCTGGAGTTTTGTAAAGAATTACATGTCATTTGTACAAACTAATTTGTACAGATTCTTGTGTTGGAAAATGTATCTGTAAAGCTGCTTGTGTTAAAAAATGTACACAACAGTGGGTCCTGCTGGACAGAAAAGAAGTACAATACAGTCTGATATACAGGTGTAACTATTGAAAATGAACAGACTGTAACAGAGGATACTAGAAGAGAAGAGGTTAATCTCAGTCCAGCTAACTTTGAAAAATAGTCTGAAATTAAATTACCTGGTTTAGGCCATAAAGATTGTATCTCACAGTCCTGACTGCAGCCAGGGGTGAAATGTCTGTGAGTAGGCTGGCTTAGTAGCTCTGTAAGGAGAATGAAAGTGTTAAAATTGTTTTACAGCTTCTAGATGCTGTAACACATCTTAGCAAAGCTCTGTGCCTGTATTGACACACACACACACACTCACACACTCTCCTGGCTCAAGTTTCTAGTAAAGGGGGTAGTGTGGGAACCAGAGTCAGGTGACCAGATGTGATGTCATTCTATAGCCAGCACTGAAATGATAGTAAGATTGGTTAAGTGCTGTTTTTCTGTACCTCTGTGAACTTTTCCAAACTGTGTTATTTTTAATACTTCCTGTGACTGAAACGCTGGTGTTTATTGGAAATACATATTTAATATTTTTATGTTCTTTTATTATTAAATATATTTAAACTTTATTGTGGCTAGTTTTTTAGAGAATACTTTAAACTTTGAGAATACTTATATTTATTTGGTGACACTGAGGTCGCTCCTGAAAGCCTTGCTGTTTTGGTCAACATTACCATTGGCATTAGTATTAAATTTCCCTCAGTATAATTGGGTACCCTGGTAAGAGCCTTATGAGTAGCTGGCTTTGTGGGTATTCTGGTGGCCGTGTCAACCTTGTAGCCTAGGCAAAGGAGCTAGTAAAGCTGTACCAGCCTTTTCCAGGTGTGTGCATGTGTGTGTGTGTGTGTGTGTGTGTGTGTGTGTGTGTGTGTGTGTGTGTGTGTGTGTGTGTAAGCTCAGAGAGAGCGCGTGTTAGCCACTCAGAACAGGGACTCAGAGCACTGATTTCACAGAGAGGGTGATGGAGGACATGGCTTGGAACACCCAGCTAAGGACTTAACTCTGTCAGTGGGGAGTCTTATTTAGGGCCTGGAGAGAGGGAGATGGAAACCCATCCCCAGGACAGCAGTGTAGTCCCTGTGTGCTCTTAAGGGAAACTGTGCTTGGTGCAGAGAGCTGCATCTGGAAATACCGTGTGCATTTTTGTTCCAAGTGACTGTCCTTTATCATTGTCAGTGGTGAAGATAGAGGCTCCTTGATTACAGGGTCTTTCTGTGGTGCCAAAATCTTGTCTGGACAAAAGGGAATTAGTTCAGAGTCTGGTTCCTTTCATGCCTAGTGAGAGACTAGGTTGGATCAGTTCATCAACCTTGGGAGTAATCCAGGATGTTGCTGGTCCAGAACCAAGGGATTCCAGAACTATTGACTCCTCTGGGGAGGGAGTACAAGGACCAGCCACCTTTCTGCTCAAGGATCTCTTAAATGTCTCCAAATGAAATGTCATCTGGTGGTGATCTGGGGGGACCCTTCCTCTTCAAAGTTAGCAACCTAGAGAGGAGAAGTTCTAAGGAATCTAGGATCTAAGGAAACTGTCTGGATGCTAGTTGGCACTAACTGCCCATGTGAGTAGGTCTGATGGGATCAGAGCTCAGACCTACTGGGGAATAGATGTAGGATCCAAGGAAGACAGAGCCTGGATCTGTTGGATGAGAGAAAAGCCCTCTCCACTGCCTCAAAGACATACAGACTGGGAGAAGCAGTAAACGATTACACTGGAACCAAACCTTCCAAAGCAGACAAGCCCTGACTCTGTCCTGATGCCTCGGGGAAGGGAGCCAGACCCAATCTATCTAGTACAGAGGCTCAGAGGAGCACGGACAGTTCCAACATCAGAGTAGACCCTGGTCTCCCGGGTCTGATGCCAATGCTTCAGCTCCAGGACTCATTCCAATCTGAGGGGACAAGAGCGCAACCAGTCAGGGAAACTGTGAGACTGAAAAGACCTAACCCTCTGGCTCCAACACAGATTGATTCAGAACTCTTAAATCTGAGGGTTCCTAAGTCATAGGACAGATCGAAGGATGAGATATTACTGTATGAGAAGTGGAAGGGAGGCTCACTGATCTGATGGGAGACATAGCCAAATGAATCCCTATCTGAATCTGAGCTCTGAGGAACAACCTCATCATCCTATCCACTTTGGCCATGAAAAGACTTCTGGAGGACATAATAGACAAGGTAGGGGACTGTCGCCTTAAGTGTTTCCTCAGTGCAGTTTGAATAGAGCAAAGGAGACACTGGATCAATCACAAACTCAGGTGAGCAAATTCTAGGAGACTTTGAAACACTAGTGGTTGGAGCCGAGATTCAGATCCGAAAGCTGTTTCGAAGATTTACTTGATACAATAATCACATCCATGGGTTTAGGATCTGAAGGTTTCCTTTTTGCATCAGAGGAAGTAGGATCCAAAGATCTTCACCTCTTCTGAGGAGAGATGGAAGGAGTCTTCGAAGATACCGGAAGGAATCTTTTTCTAGACTCCAATGGAGCTTTAGAATGTTTACTGGGGTTTGAGCCTTGGAGGAAAAAAAAGGGTAGCAATCCCTCAAGGATCAACCTGTTAATGCTATCCACAAGTGTCCTAGAATTAAAAGCCGCACATATAGCACAACTAGTATTCTGAAGAAGTTTATTTTAACGTAAGCGGAGATTAAACCTGTTATACGCTATTTCTGGATTGTGTTTACTTTGAACTTTCTCTGTCCTTTTTACTCAGTTCATAGCACAACTAGTACTGAGGTATGCTGCTCCAAGCAGTAAAAGCTCTCCCTATCAGAATTTCAAAATGTGCTCATAGGAAGTACATTTTTAAAAACCTATTTGCTTCTCAGCCATAGCTACTACAGGAAAAAAAGGGAAAAGTTTTTTTTTTTTTAACAAAGCAAACTACCAAAAATGGTAAGAGTGATGCCATAAAAGGGTAGAAAAGCAGAACAAAGTAAAGAAAACTGGTACCAATAATGGTATGCTACAAGGATACCTAAAAAAGCTAGGGGAAAAAAGTCAAAAAATGGCCAACATGTAGAAACTCTTGAAAAAACTTGGCAAATCGATAAAGTATTTTATACTTTTCACTGACTCAAGAGTACCCAGCCACTGGGGATGCACAAGCCAGTGCATTTCTTCGTGCCAGTACCAAGACCAGATAAATGGCATCCAGTGTAAAACTTTTGCCAAATGACATATGCGGAAAATACAGATTTCCATATCAGATCGGTTGAAGCCCGGGCTGACAACGAACACACCAGTACTATTAGCCAACAGGGTGTTGATGGAAATTGGGCTACTGTTGGCCAAAGCAGGAGAAGAGGGGGGAATGCTTGCCCAAAAGCAGGAAGAGAGGAGGAAGGTTAGGAGTGTGGTAGTGAGGGTACGAACTTTGAATGGTGGCAGTATTAATGGTATAGGGAAAGAGCTAGCTGATATTGAGAGAAGGAAGGTTGATATATTGTGCATGCAAGACACCAGATGGAAGGGGCATAAGGCCAGGTGTATCGGAGGCTGGTTTTCAAATTGTTCCATCATGGTGTGAATGGGAGGAGAAATAGGGTAGGGGTTATCCTGAAGGAATAGTACTCCAAGAGTGTTTTGGAGGTGAAGTGTGTCAGAGTGATATTTATAAAGCTGGAAATTGATGGCATGATGATGAATGTTGTTAGTGCGCATGCTCCACAAGTTAGGTGTGCGATGGATGAGAAAAAAAAATTTGCAGCAAATTAGATGAAGTGGTGGTGAGTGTAATCAAGCATAAGAGTGGTGACTGGAGCAGATTTTAATGGACATATTGGTGAAGAACAGAAGGGATGAGGTAGTGATGGGTAGGTATGGTGTTAAGGAGAGGAATGCAGAAGGTCAGACGGTCCTGGATTTTGCAAAAGGATGGACATGGCTGTAGTGAATACATACGGTCAGAAGAGGGAGGAGCACAGAGTGACATACAAGAGTGGAGGAAGATGCACACAGATGGATTGCATCCTATGCAGGAGGGCCAGTCTGAAGGAGGTGGGAGACCGTAAAGTGATGACAGGGGGAAGTGGTCAGCATAGGATGGTGCTGTGTAGGATGATGTTGGTGATCAAGAAGGGGGGGGGGGTGAGGACAGTGCCAAATGATCAAATGGTGGAAGCTGAAAAAGGGTGATTGTGAGGTGGAGTTCAGGGAAGAGTTAAGACAAGCACTGTGTGGCTGTGAAGAGTTACTGAATAGCTGGGTAACTACAGCACAGCTGGTAAGGGAGACCACTAGAAAGGTGCTTGGTGTGACATCTTGACAGAGGAAGGAGGACAAGGATACCTGGTGGTAGAACGAGGAAGTACTGGAGAGTACACACAGAAAAAGGGTGGTGAAGAAGAAGCAGGATTGTCAGAGTGATGAAGAAAGCAGACAAGAGTATAAGGAGATGAGAGGGATGGTGAAGAGAGGTGGCAAAGGCTAAGGATAAGGCATATCGAGAGTTATATGAAAGGTTGGACACCAAGTAGGAAGAAAGGACCTGTACAGATTGGCTAGACAGAGGGACCGAGCTGGGAAAGATGTGCAGCAGGTAAGGGTGATAAAGGATAATGAGGGAAACGTACTCAAGTGAGGAAATTATGTTGAGCAGATGGAAAGTACTTTGTGGGGCTAATGAACAAAGCGAATGAGAGAGAGAGAAGGTTGAATGATGTGGGGATAGTGAATCAGGAAGTGCAATGGATTAGCAAGGAGGAAGTAAGGACAGCTATGAAGAAGAAGAATGGAAATGCTGTTAGTTCAGATGACATACCTGTGGAAGCATGGAGGTGTTTAGGAGAGATGGCAGTGGATTTTTAATCAGATTGTTTAATGAAATCTTGGAAAGTGAGAGGATGCCCGAGGAGTGGAGAGGTAGTGTTTTGGTACAGATTTAAGAATAAGGGTGATGTGCAGTGCTGTAGTGACTACAGAGGGATAAAACTGATCAGTCACAGCATGAAGTTATGTGAAAGAGTAGCAGACGCTAGACTAAGAAGTGATGATCAGTGAGCAGTAGTACGGTTTCATGCCAGGACGCAATGTTTGCTCTGAGAGTGTTGATGCAGAAGTATAGAGGTCAGAAGGAGTTGCACTGTGTCTTTGTAGACTTAGAGAAAGCATAAGACAGGGTACCTAGAGAGGAGTTGTGGTATTATATGAGGAAGTCGGGAGTGGCAGAAAAGTATATAAGAGTGGTACATGATATGTACAAGGGTAGTGTGACAGTGGTGAGGTCTGTGGTAGGTGTGACGGATGTATTTAAGGTGGAGGTGGGATTACATCAAGGATCAGCTCTGAGCCCTTTTTTATTTGCAATGGTGATGGACAGGTTGCCAGATGAGATCATACAGGAGTCCCCGTGGACTATGATGTTTGTGGATGAGATTGTGATCTGCAGCAAGAGTACAGAACAGGTTGAGGAGACTCTAGAGAGGTGGAGATATGCTCTAGAGAAGAGAGGAATGAAGGTCAGCAAGACCAAGAATGTGTGTGTGTGGGGGGGGGGGGAAGATAGAGGAATGCTGAGGATGCAAAGAGGGGGATAGAGGAATGGTGAGGATGCAAAGAGTAGAGTTGGCAAAGGTGGAGTTTAAACACTTGACAGTTCAGAGTAATGGTGAGTGTGGAAGAGAGGTGAAGAAGAGAGTACAGGCAGAATGGAGTGTCCAGAGTTATTTGTGACAGACAGGGAGTGTCCGGAGTTATTTGTGACAGACAGGTACCACAAAGTGAAAGGGAAGGTCTACAAGGGGGTGGTGAGATCAGCTATGTTACATGGGTTGGAGACAGTGGCACTGACAAAAAGGCAGGAGTCAGAGCTGGAGGTGGCAGAGTTAAAGATGTTAAAATTTGCATTGGGTGTAAGGAGGATGGACAGGATTAGGAATCAGCATATTAGAGCGTCAGCTCAGGTTAGATGGTTTGGAGACAAAGACGGAGAGGTGAGACTGCATTGGTTTGGACATGTACTGAGGAAGGATGCTGGGTATATAGGAAAAAGGATATTAAGAATGGAGTTGCCAGGTAAGAAGAAAAGAGGTAGGCCTAAGATAAGGTTTATGGATGTAGTGAGAGAGGACATACAGGTGTTTGGTGTATAAGAGCATGATACAAAGGACAAGAAGAAATGGAAACAAATGATCCACTGTGGCAACCCCTAATGGGAATTGCCAAAAGAGGACAATGGTTATACTCAGAATACTAAACAGAAGTACTAACACCCATAATGAAAAAGTAGAAAGCAAAATGTCAGGCTGTGGCAATAATGGCTCATGGACTAAACCCACTCGAACCTGTCTTTTAAAGGCCACTTCCTCTGTCTTATTTTGAGATTTCATTATAAAACTTTGAAGTGGCAACAGTATTCAGCTATGAAGCACACCCAAGTCTGCAGATGTCCTTCTACAGCACTGTTGCAGTATTCTAAAAAGAAGGGATCTCCCACCCAGAGCAGCCAGCCACTCTGCCAGTATACAAAAACCTAATGAGCTTGTATGTGCCGTACGTCACACTTACGCTCCTCACTCAGATCATATGGCATAAAAGGGGTGGATGGAATAACCACCCAGAACTTCTTTGCCACCAGCTGGAACGCCACTATTGCAGTTGGTCTGAATGCAATGTTGTTTTTTTTTCTTCTTCTTAGCCTTGTATTTTGTTTTGCTTACCTTGACTTCATGTCATCCAGGAAAGGAAAATATCCATGTGGGAGGCAGATTCCCCACAAAACAGTGTCTTTTTTGTTTGGGTGTTTCTCACAACCATACCTCTTGTAATATCCATAAGCAGTTTGTGCCCAAGATGCTCAAAAGCCATTTGTTATCTTGTAAACCAATGGGTTAAACAGTAAGTCCAGGGTATCATGGCTGAATTCTTTAACCCAGAGACACTTCTTACAAGGTAAGAAGAAAGCCAAGAAGTCTCAGCAGATTCTTTGGACATCCAGCCTCCACCGAATGTCACTCTAGAAGTGGGTAACAGTGGGTAATAGCTCTACAGGTTGTTCAGTATCTACATCAGATTCCTCTGCCATGACCCTGTTGGAGGCTGGCATGAAATCAGTCTTTTTGCATGTCCTCTGAGGTTTTGCAGGCATCTGCTCCAGACAACTAGGGGGAAAGTGCAGTTGTGTACACTTACCATAAATGTAGATGTTTGAGTGTATTCACTGTTGCAGTCATTACATTTGGGTAATGTGCTGGCAGGTTGCCCTCAGTCGGCCTGATTAACAAAGTCTTGGGTCCTGCATCGGTTGCTGTCCCTTCTTCCATGACATCAGGTTGTCAGGGGTATAAAACATGCAGCCGACACCATTACATCACTTTTCTTGCTCCAGATGTCAGGTGCCCCCCAAATGGGGAGCAAATAAAATTAAAAACACAAAAGATACCTCCAATCCCAAAAGCAAATACACCAAAAGGGCTTTTAAGCATAGTGAAAGAAAGTAGAGGTATAGCCAGAGAAAAATAGGGGGCTGGAGGGAGGGTAACCAGGACTGCAACAGTGAATACACTCGAACATCTACATTTATGGTAAGTGTACACAAAGTACAGTTTTGTACCTACCATAAATGTAGATGTCCGATAGACATGCAACTGCAGTCATAACATGTGGGTTGTCCTGCCTCAGGCAGCCCTCGGTTGGCCGGATTCCAAAGTCTGGGTCCGACGTCGGCTGATGTCGCATTTCTCTCCGACGTCAGAGCGGCTGGAGTACATAAGCATCAGCCGACGCCATTTTCTTCAGTGTTTCTTGCCCTAGATGCCAGGTGCCCTCCAAGGAAGGCTGTAATCAAATTGGAAGACAAAAAACAGGATTCCAAACAAATAAATGAGCAATAAAACAAATACACCATAACAGATATCCCCAGCTAAGAGTAACAGGGATAGGAGTGGACCCTAGGCATAGAGGGGTATGGAGGGGGAGGAATCCGACTGCAGTTGCATGTCTATCGGACATCTACATTTATGGTAGGTACAAAACTGTACTATGTCCTTCAAGAATGCAACTGCAGTCATAACGTGGGTAGAATACCATAGCTTAGCTGGGGGAGGAGGAATGCTCTAGGAAAAAGATGGTGTGGCAATCAAACCCTGCAGGACTGCTGAAGCAAAGCCTGCTCTGGATCTGGAGTATAGAGGGAGATTGTAGTGTTTGGAGAATGTATGCACGGAGCTCCATGTAGCAGCTTCTAGAATGTCCTTGGTAGGCACCCCTCTTAGGAATGCTGTAGAGGTGGCTGTAGCTCTGGTGGAATGTGGTCTGACATTAGCTGGAACAGCCTTTCCATGAAAGGAATAACAGAATCTGATGCAATGTCCAATCCATTTAGAAATAGTCTGTTTAGAAATTGCTTTTCCTTGGACTGCAGGGGCGTAAGCTACAAAAAGTTGTTCAGACTTCCTACTGGACTTGGTTCTGTCCAGGTAGTATCGAAGTTGTCTGTGAATGTCCAAGGTATGCAACAGTCTTTCCCCCTTATTCTCAGGATTGGGGAAGAAAGCAGGCACGCTTGATTTAAAGAAACCCTAGATACCACCTTTGGCATAAAAGTAGGGTTGGTCCTTAATGAAACCCTGTCTCTATGAAAAATAATAAAGGGTGGTATTGCCATTAGGGCCTGTAGCTCCGAAACCCTTCTTGCTGAGGTAATTGCCAACAGGAAAGCTGTCTTCCATGAGAGAAATTGCAAGTCAACTGAAGCTGCTGGCTCAAATGGAGGTAGAGTCAGTTTTTCTAAGACAAAATTGAGGTCCCAGGCTGGCACTGGGGCCTTTCTTGGTGGCTTAATGTTCTTGATTCCCCTGAGGAATTGCCTTAGTAAGGGGTGAGAAAACAGGAGGATCAGTATTGTATCTAGCTGAAATAGCAGATGCATGTATCTTTATGGAAGAATATGAGAGGCCGTTCTTTAACATATCTGCCAAATATTCCAAGATGAGTGGGATGTTCAACAATGATGCATCATGTCCCTTGCTGGTATTCCAATTGCTGAATCTTTTCCACTTTGCTAAGTAGACCTTTCTGGTGGATGGTCTTCGAGCCTCTGTTAGTATCCGCTGAACTTCCTTGGAGAGAGATAAGCTGAAGTTATTTATGGGATCTCCCAGGCTGTTAGCTGCAGTGTCTGAAGATTTGGATGCAGTGTTTCGAAATTGTGTTGAGTTAAAAGTAGAGGCCACTGGGGGAGGGCCCACCTCCTGGTGTGACACATGCTCCGTAGTAGTGGGTACTAGTGTTGTCTTGGCCAGTCCGGAGCTATTATGATTCCCTTGGGCTTCTCTGCTTTGATCTTTAGTAATACTGAGGTCATCAGTGGCAGAGGTGGGAATGCATAGATTGCTAGGGAGTTCCAGTTGAATGAGAGGGCATCTATTTTCCAAGCTTTTGGGTGGCATGTCCTTGTGCAAAATTTTGGTAGAAGATGGTTGAGGTGAGAGGCAAATAGGTCCACTTCTGGCTTGCCCCATGTCGAAGTGATTTGTCTGAAGGCCTTCGGATGTAACCTCCACTCGTGTGGATCTGTGAAATTCCTGCTTAGGCTGTCCGCCAACACATTGTCTTTTCCTGGAACAAACTGGGATTGTAACTGGATGTTTAGGCTCAGTGATTTCTCCCAAAGCTGCACTGTCAGTCTTCAAAGGGGGTAAGAGTGGGTGCCCCCCTGCCTGTTTATGTACCACATCACAGTGGTGTTGTCTGTCCGTATCATTAAATGGCCTTGCTGGAGTTGGTGTTGAAAAGCCTCGATGGCATGCATTACTGCCAGCATTTCCTTTTGGTTTATATGCAGATGTGTTTCCTTTGGAGACCATTGTCCTTGTATACACCTGCCTTCCATGTGCGCCCCCCATCCAAGGTCTGAGGCGTCTGTAGTCATGGTCTGTGTTATCTGTGGTTTTTTGAATGACATACCTATGTTTGCCTGGCTCACCGAGGCCCACCACAGGAATTCCTTTTGTAGGCATGGAATGAGTGGTATGATTGTCTCCAAGTTGTTGCTGTGTTGAGACCAAAGGCTTTTTAGGTACCACTGAAGTTCTCATATGCAGTCTTGCTAATGGAACCAGGAAAATGCAGGATGCCATGTAACCCAGGGCCTGTAGGAATCTCCTTGCAGTCATCTGGGTGAGTTTTGCTAAACCTTTGAAGTAATGAGTTAACTTCTCTTGCTTGTCTTCTGTCAGGTAAGCCATCTGAGAGTCTGTGTCTAGTTTGGCTCCTAAGAAGATTATTTGCTGGGATGGCTGCAGTCTTGACTTTTGAAAGTTGACTGTGTATCCCAGAGATTGAAGTAATCGTATGACATAATCCAGGTTTTTTTTGTCAACATCACTTTGTCGTCCGCTTGTATGAGGCAGTCGTCCAGGTACGGGTAAATTTGTATACCCTGGAGCCTGCAATGAGCAATTACTGAAGCCAGGCATTTTGTAAATACTCTGGGCGCAGTAGATAAGCCAAATGGCAATGCTGAGAATTGATAATGCTCTGGCCCTACAAGAAATCTGAGGTATCTTCTGCAGCTGTGTCTGATAGGGACATGCAGGTATGCCTCCTTGAGGTCCAGAGTAATCAGCCACGACCCCTTGCCCAGCATGGGAAGGAGTTGCTGTAGAGTCAGCATTTTGAACTTTGGTACTATGAGAAATGTATTTAATGTGGACAAGTCCAGTATTGGTCTCCATTGAGATTCTTTTCTTGGAACAAGGAACAGTCTTGAGTAAAACCCCTGGTCTTGTTCTTGTTGTGCAACTCTTTCTATTGCTTTCATTCGAGTCAGCAGAGTGATTTGCTTGATAGCCTCTGCCCTCTGATTTTGTGGTAGGTTTGGCATGCCTTGTTTTCTTGGTAAGGTATGAAAATGAAACCTGTACCCTCGGTCTATAATGTCCAAAATCCATTTGTCCTTTGTCAGTCTGTGCCAGTTTTCTGCAAACAGAGATAATTTCCCGCCCAAGGGAGCTTCTAGTTGTTCCCTGGTAGGCGGTAGTAGAGGAAAGTCATTGAGATTGTGGTTGTGGGGCAGGTGAAACCCCTGCGTCACTTCTTTGGTTTCCTGGCTGCCATTGTCGTCCCCTGTAAGGGCCTCTGTATTGGCCTCTTCCTCGGCCACGTCTGTTCTTACCCCTTTGAAACTTTTCTGGATTAGGAAAGGCCCAGTTTTTTGAAGGCCAATTCCTACTGAATATGGGGGGCTGAACCTGGAGGAAATCTTTCACAGTCTGAACTGATTTTGCTTTTTCTTCGATGGTCTTTAACACATCCTTAGCATTTGCACCAAAAAGCTTGTTCTTTTCCAAAGGTGCATCCAGAAGTTTTGCTTTTACATGATCTGGTAGAGGTTGATCTTTTAACCAAGCATGTCTACGAATGACTGCCCCTGTCATAGTTGCCCTACATGAAGCTTCCAGTGCATCATATCCACACTGCAGGAAGTGATTGCTTACTTGCTGAGTGTTATGTACAGCTTCCTGCAAAGACTTCCTGTCTAAAGGATCAGGAGAGGCTAATGTTTTTTGCAAATCTTCTAACAGATAATCCTGATATTGTAACATATGAAAAAGGCAATTTAAAGCTCTCATAGATAAGGTAGTGGATGTGTAAACCTTTTTGCCCCATCTCTCTAATGACCTAGCTTCCCTGTTGGAGGGCAAAGGATTTTTTGAGGTGGAGGCTGAAACTCCTTTAGGCCCCTGTGAAATAGTTTTCAAATCAGCAGAATGGGCCCTGAATAAATGGGAATGAGTTTCTGGGACCCTGTAATACCTGTCTGGCTTGGCTGGAGCAGGAGGAAGAGAATCAGGGGTAGCACTAGAATCAGAATACAAATCATCCAGAACATCAAGTACAGGAGGAATAGCTAAGGGCCTGTGCTGAGGCTTCTTAAGGAAAGTCCTAAGGCGTTTCCTAGAATCAGAATATTCCTGACCCTGCCACTTGAAATGTTCCCTCATGGTGTGCAGAACTTCCCCAAAAGAAATATCCTCAGGAGGGGAGGCCAAGGGGATGGAATCTTCTGCATCCGAGTCCTCATAGGTCTGGAAGAGCTCTTCCTGGCTATCTGAGTGGACAGAGCCCTCAGAATCTTCATCTGAAGGAGTAGGATCAGAGGGTTCAACCCGGGGCCTTTTATCAGGAGGAGGCTGGGATCCTCTCTCAGGATGGGCCTGTGAACCTCTAATCATGGAAATCAAATCAGCAGCCATGGACATAATTTGTGTCTCTGGAGTCAGCTGAGGTAAGGATTTAGAAGTAATATGCTTTGTTTTGCTGGCTGCCTTAGCCCTAGTGTAGGCCTTAATAGACATGGCCATAGGGGGCCTGGCAGCTCCACGTGCAGGAGTGACCTTGTCTACAGCAATGGTCTCGGGCATTTCCTCGGTTTCGGTATCCGGAGGAAAATCTATAACTGGCGGAGTAATGTCTGGAATCGGAGTCGTCGGTAATGCGGTGTCTTCGGTTCGGAGCGGTAGAGAGACCGTCTCAGAGGGAACCGGAGCACTCACGCTAGGTTTTGGCGTGCAGTCGGTGGTAGACGCGGGCCAAGGATGTCTGTCCCGGTCTTTTCGCTTTTTGGGAGTTTGCGATGTCGG
The DNA here is from genome assembly GCF_019279795.1 of Protopterus annectens. Lineage (NCBI taxonomy): Eukaryota > Metazoa > Chordata > Ceratodontiformes > Protopteridae > Protopterus > Protopterus annectens. Next base: position 831,324,450 of record NC_056731.1, read on the forward strand.
AAGATCCGACGGCATGGTGTAAGCAAAATTATCGCCAAAAAAATCTTCAGCGAACTCCGCCCGGCGCCTGAGAGTGCGCTTGTTGAAGCGAGCACAGGCTACACAGGCCAAGACGTCGTGGTCTGGGCCCAGGCAAGGGAGGCAGTAAGAGTGGAAATCCTTATGAGGTATTTGTTTACCACAAGAAAGACAATTGTTAACTTTTTCAGTAATTTCTGACATCGGCTGAGGCAAGAAAAGGTCCCCAACGGGGTACTTAGCTTTTTTGATGACTTCGGTATCGTAGAATACAGGAGCTGACCGACCGGCACTTGCGAACTGCTTCTGCTTCGGGCACCGCGCGGCAAGAAAGACTGAAGAAAATGGCGTCGGCTGATGCTTATGTACTCCAGCCGCTCTGACGTCGGAGAGAAATGCGACATCAGCCGACGTCGGACCCAGACTTTGGAATCCGGCTGACCGAGGGCTGCCTGAGGCAGGACAACCCACATGTTATGACTGCAGTTGCATTCTTGAAGGACATCTGTACAATGTTCTTACTGTTTCACTGTTGCAGTCATTACATTTGGCTAGATTCCCAAAGCTATGGTTGGGTAGATGGAATTACACAGTATTAGGACCAGCTATAAGGCCCTGCAGGACAGCAGTGGCAAAGCCAGCTCTAGAGTTAGAGAAAAGTGGTAAATGGTAATGTTTGGTGAACATATGAACTGAGCTCCAGGTAGCAGCTTCTAGAACAGACGTGTCCAGCATGCGGCCCCCGACCTTTAACTGCAACATCGATATATGCATGCCCTAAAACACTTTTTTTGTTTTGTGTTTTTTCACACCCGTGACCTACTGTCAGTGTGCGCATGCACCAAAGCACCCTTCTAGTTTTGATTTTTTTTGCACCAAAGAAGGATCTGTGTGTTCCCGCTGTTTTGTGCCAAAGGATCAGTGTGTGTGTGTTCTCGCTGAACATGGACTTGCATATGGATTTGCCACTATTGCCTTTGAAAGGGACAGCACTTACCTGTGTTAATAGGTAAGTATGGAGTGAGTCAGTACCTGCATGAAAGCAGAATGTTTGTGTATGTCAAAGTACAAGTGTGTGTGTGTATGTGTGCATGAGAGAGAGACAAAGAGAGATACATGCACAAAGAAGCTAATGACGATCAAGCTACCTACTGAGCACAAATAAGTTAGCTCACAAATATATCGTACATTAAAAGTGCACTTTCCTTAAATTGTGGTTTTCCTGACAGAGAGAGTGTTGTACTGAATATGAAATCATACCTTTCAACTGTATGAATTTTCGCTTCTTCTTCCAATTTGTGTCTTTTGCTTAGGAAATAAAATTAGTCATCCAATGTAATTCCGTTCCAGGGAGTAAGAATGAGACAGCAGCCTAGGATTAGTGGGTCAGTAGTGGATTGACTTTGTGGGACTGTACCATATATAGCTGAATTGTTTTTTTCTGACAAATAAAAAAGCACCCAGTACTGTTTTGTCACTGGTGGGTTCTAAGCAGTGGCAGATTGGACAATAAGTATAGCTTTGGTGGATCATCAATACTGGCAAATCAGGTGGGCACAATGTCATGTTTTAAATGTTGTGGGTTTTAGTGTGTATGTGTGTTAGGAGGGCTGCAACAGTAGATGATTATTAAAGACAGAGACTTACAGTCTGTGGAGAATGTTTCTTTGTTTCAAAACCTTATACTTGGGTACTAGGCATGCCAAAAGTAGATTTTATAAGACATAGCTTCTTGCCATTTGCAGTGGATGGATATTTACATTTAATGGACAATGCTAGCAGTACGAGTGTGGTCTTCTAGGGATCTGGAGGATGCCAAGTCTACCACTGCCAATGTCTTGTAAAGTGACTTGGAAATGGATATTTGGGTGTTACTGAAAAAATACAGCAAGTGGGCTTTGAAATGTAGTTTTAATTAAAGTGCACTTGCAATTTGCAGGCCATAATTTAATTTATTTCAGGTAGTCCAGATCCTGGTAGATTGTATCCCATTAGACTTAATTAGGGAGAGCTATCATTCCTGGGAAATAAGCAGCCCTAGTTTCAGTGAAAGCTCTGTGGATCTTTGCAGGTAGGAAGTTGCAGGATGAGGATGCAATGTGTTTTACTTATTATTTTTAATGCATTTGACATTTCAAAGCATGGTTTTCTTTGTTGCAAAAGAAGGCAAGATTGAATGAGCCATATAATGCTTAACTGATGATGATGGGATAGAAAGATTATAAGTGATGTATAATGTTTGCAGCTACAGTTGTTTCAATGGTGTCTGTGATGCATAACTATTTTTGGGCCTGTGTCCCACTTTTATTTTTCTCTTTCTCCAGATTTCTTGCTCTAAGTTTGAGAGGTATGGTTCCATACTAAATCAGAAGGTTGTATTTACCTTGGAAGACTTTTCAGCATAATTACGAGAAACAGAGCCTTTTTAATATCTTTGCTTATTTCCAATATAAACTCCCATGTAACCTTGCAAATAACCTTGTTATTAAGCTACTTTAATTCTTTTAGAATGGACTGTGCTTCATTGGTTTGGATGTAAGCATAGAGAGCTAATGTGACAGCTCAGTAAACTAAGTCTGTGAATAACGTCTGCACAAATTAAAATGTCTGAATGTCAAATGGCTTCAGATTGGAGGGAAGTTATATGTTTACTCCAGTATGATCTTAGAGAGTTTATGGATTTCTTATTGATTTACTTTTTGCTGAGCAGTTGTTTGCTAATTTATTCATGGCCCTTTTGGTGGTGGGAAATTGGATGGATGAGTCCATCTCTAGTATTTCTTTTCAGATATTTTTACTTCCAATTTCAGTGTGTGTGTGTGTGTGTGTGTGTGTGTGTGTAAGATACATTTAATATGTATACTGAATATATTTTTGCAAATGGAATTCTTAGTTAAACAGGCCCCTCTTCTTGGGCAAGTAGACTTGAGTAGCCAATATTAGATCTTGGCCATCCAGCCAGGAAAGCTTAGTATGTGGATTTTCCATCCGGTTTGATGAAGGCTATGCTACTTACTCAAGGAGCACATTTACGGCTATCCATCCATTTGTCATGTTGCTGAACTACATTGTTTGATAATGAGAGGAGCTTTTTACAGAATTTGAAGTTTTTGTATCAAGAACCTATCCATACAGAGTGGCTTGTTTATGTTGCAGTGAAGGCTGTTGTCTTTGTAGTGTGCGTTTTAAGTAAAACCAGTATTTCTGAGCAAGTCTCTTAAGGCAGGATCTTTCTTAGCCTGGAAAGCAAGCCAGTGATGACATTTATAGGGACCAGTGAGTTACAGAGGAAAGCAAGAAGCTTTTTTACTCTGTTTGGATAACTAAGTGAACTTAGTCCTTTGACCTTTTTTGTCAGAAATAGTTGTAGTCTTTCTTTTGGCAGGGTGTTTTGCTGAGGCACATGCCAAAAGAGGCTTTGTACTCAGTAATGGCTCTTATAAAGGAAGAATACAGGGATGTTATGACCTCCTTGTCCCTGGATGAGATACCCTTACTAATGAGGTGGGCCATGTAAAAAGCTTTTCGTACAATGGAGAAAACATGGTGGTCAACAGTCAGGTTTCTATCAACCTGGGTGCCCAAGCACCTCACAACTGATTGCGTGCTTACAACATTGTTATTAATGTGATAATTTGTGGGGACATCACTCTCTCCCAAAGGGGATGAGGATGCATTTTTGGCATTTAGCTTGAGGCCATGTTTTTGGCACCAGTCATTTGGATAAGACCCTCTTGTAGCTTATTTAGAATAGTTTTAAGTCAGTAATGTGAATTTTTTACTTCATTGCAAATTTGTTGGCTTATTTTTGTGGATTATAGTATTGTAGGACTGCTAATGTTGACATTTTACTTAGATGGACTGCTGGAGTTGTTTTTCCAGTGTGAAATGCTAGTGAATATCTATTTGTTAAAAAAAAATATATATATATATATATATATATATATATATATATATATATATATATATATATATATATAACTAAGATGTTAGAGTTAACTGTTAGACTAGAGAATTAGAATGAGAATTAGAATTTTAAGGCAAATATTAGGCATTTATTACATTTATTCATTGTTCGAATACACTTACAGTACAGCCAGGAGGTTGACTTTGGTCGTCTGCAGCAGCGAAAGAGTTAACTATATGATATATATATATATATATATATATATATATATATTTTTATGCAGCCCCAAGACAATTTCTGTTCACTCAATGCGGCCCCAGCAAGCCAAAAGGTTGGACACCCCTGTTCTAGAATGTCCCTGGTAGGAACACCTCTGATAAAGGCTGTTGAAGTAGATGCAGCCCTGGTGGAATGGGATCCGATCCCCTGGGGGATAGTTTTTCCATGGTGCATATAGCAGAAACTAATACAATGGCTTATCCATTTGGAAATGGTTTGCTTTGACATAGCCTTTTCCTCTGCCCCTGCAGCAAATGCCACCAGCAGTTGCTCAGATTTTCTTTGAGATTTTGTCCTGTAAGTAAAATCTAAGTTGTCGGTGTACATCCAATGAATGCAGAGTCCGCTCCCCCTTGTTCTGTGGATTGGGAAAGAAAGTTGGCAAATTAATGGTCTGATTAAGAGCCACACTGGATACCACCTTAGTCATGAAGAATGGATTGGTCCTGAGAGATACCTTGTCCGCATGAAAAATTATGAAAGGCTCCACTGCCATAGGAGCCTGTAATTCAGAAATCCTTCTAGCTGAAGTGACTGCTAAAAGGAAAACTGTTTTCCAGGAGAGAAATTTTAAATCTGCAGTAGCAGCTGGCTCAAAAGGAGGGAGAGTGAGCTTTCTCCAATACAAAACTGAGGTCCTAGGCAGGGGTAGGAGCTTTCCTGAGTGGTCTTAAGTTTTTGGCCCTTCTGAAATGCTGCTTTAGCAAAGGATGAGAGAAGAGGGGAGGGGTTCTGTGTTGTAATGAGCTGAAATGGCTGAGGCATGGATTTTTATGGAAGAAAAAGACAGGCCCTTGTGAAGCATCTCAGTTAAGTATTGCAAAATCTGAGGAATGTTGAGCACTGCTGTGCTAATCTCTTGAGACTGATTCCAGGCACAGAATCTTTTCCATTTGTCAGCATAAAAGATTTTCTAGTACTAGGTCTTCTCGCCTCCAAAATTACATCCATCACAGGTTTGCTGAGGGTAAATTTAGGTGATTAGCCACGCTGCAAGATTCAAAGTTTGGAGAGGAGTGTGCAGAAAGTACAGTTTTGTACCTACCATAAATGTAGATGTTAGAGTGTCTTCACTGCTTTAGTCATTATACTTGGGTTATCCTGCCGTCAGGTGGGCCCGCAGTCGGCCTGAGCTCCAAAATCTTGGTCCGGGATCGGTTGCTGTCGCCTATTCCCTGAGTCAGTGTGCCAGGGGTATATAAGAAGCAACAGACACCATTTTCTTCAGTTTTTCTTGCCCCAGATGTCAGGTGCCCCCAAAAATGGTAGGCAATACATATTGCTAATAAAACATACCAAAAAGGTAAAAATAAAACCTTCAGTAACCAGCAAATACACCACATAGGTAGTATAGGTTAGTCCCAGATAAGAAAGAGGGGCTGGCGGTTGGGAAACCTGGACTGCAGCAGTGAAGACACTAACATCTACATTTATGGTAGGTACAAAACTGTACTATGTTCATCATGTTTCACTGCTGCAGTCATTACACTTGGGTAGAATCCCAGGTGGCTGGCTCTATAGAGGATTTGGTGCGGCTATGAGGCCCTGCAGCACTGCAGTGGCAAAGCCAGCTCTGGATCTAGAATAAAGAGGCAAATGGTAATGCTTGGTAAAGGTGTGCACTGAACTCCAAGTTGTAGCTTGGTAGGCAGTAGAAGTGGCAGTTGCCCTGGTGAAATGTGGTCTAATATTACTAGGTACAGGTTTCCCATGTTGTGCGTAGCAGAACTGGATACAGTGTCCTATCCACTTTGAAATGGTCTGCTTTGAATAGCCTTTCCCTGTGATCCTGCAGCATATGATACAAACAATTGTTCAGATTTTCTGAAAGCTTTTGTTTTGTCCAAGTAGAAGCGCAATTGCCTGTGTATGTCCAAGGAATGTAGAAGACTATCCCCTTTATTCTGGGGATTTGGATAAAATGTTGGCAAGTGAATAGTTTGGTTAAGAGCCACACTGGATACCACCTTAGGCATAAAGGTAGGGTTTTGTTCTTAAAGAAACCCTGTTTTGGTGGAAGATGATGAAAGGCTCCACTGCCATTAGTGCCTGCAGTTCTGAGACTCTTCGTGCTGAGGTTATTGCCAGAAGCAGAGCAGTTTTCCATGATATATATTTTAACTCTGCTGAATTGGCTGGTTCAAAAGGAGGCAAAGTGAGCTTTTCCAAAATGAAACTGAGGTCCCAAGTTGGTGGTGGAGCTCTCCGGGGCGGTCTTATGTTTTTAGCCCCTCTGAGGTACTGTTTTAGCAATGGGTGAGAGAAAATAGGAGGATCTGTGTTGTAATGAGCAGAGATGGCAGAAGCATGAATCTTAATGGATGAGAAAGATAGTCCTTTGTCCAGCATCTCAGTCATGTATTGTAGTATCGGAGGAATGTTAGGGACCAGAGGATCAAGGTTTTGAGCCATTTTCCAGGCACAGAATCTCTTCCACTTGTCTGAATAAGATTTCCTGGTGCTAGGCCTCCTGGCCTCCAAAATGACATCCATAACAGCTTTAGAGAGAGAAGTAGTCTGTTTGGCTAATGAATCTGCCATGCAGCCAGGTTTAAGGTTTTGAGCTGACTGTGCAGAATCTGATTGTTTTGCGGAGTCAGAAGGTGTGGAATTTGAGGCAAAATCCAAAGTGGGCCTTGAGCCAAGTTCTTTAAGATTGGGTAACAATGCTGGCGTGGCCAGTCTGGAGCAATCAGAATCATCTGTGGTTTTTCTTGTCTGGCTTTTAGGAGTACCCTTGTAAGGAGAGACAGAGGTGGGAATGCATAAACATGTAGGCTTTACCAGCTGAACGAAAGAGCATCCACTTTCCATGCTTGTATGTGGTAAGTCCTTGTGCAGAATTTTTGTAGTTGGTAATTCAGTGGTGAGGCAAAAAGATCTATGTCCGGGCACCCCCATTTTTGCATTATCATGCTGTAGATTTGTGGATTTAATTTCCACTCGTGAGGATCCATGATGTTTCTGCTTAAGTCGTCTGCCAGAGTTTTTCTTTCCTGGCAGGAATTGCTTGCAGATGGACTTGACAGGTTAGAGCTGTGTTCCATAAGGTCATGACTTGTTTACATAGGGGGGAAGAATGAGTGCCCCCTTGTTTGTTTATGTACCACATTACAGTGGTGTTTGTCTGTCTTTAATAGTAATTGTCCTGGATGCAGAAGATCCTTGAAAGCTGTAAGGGCATTTTGTACAGCCAACATCTCTTTGATTGATGTGAAGATGCATTTGGTCTGTGGTCCATTTGCCCTGAATACATTTTCCTGCCATGTGTGCTCCCCAGGCGTAACCGAGGTGTCTGTTAAAGTCCGCCTGGCTGTGGGAAGAGTGAAAGGCTGACCCTTGTTGAGGTGACATGCCTGTGTCCACCATCAAAACTCCTGTTGTAGGCAGGGAATTATTGGTATTACTGTCTCCAAGCTGTGAGAATGTTGAGACCAAACACTTTTTAGGTACCATTGTAATTTCCTCATATGCAGTCTTGCATATGGAATTAGTAGTATGCAGGATGCCATGAATCCCAAGGCTTGCAGAATTTTTCTTGCAGGGAGTTGGGACTTTGTTGCCATCAATTGAAAACACTGAGTCAGTTGTCCTTGTTTGTCTGGCGTGAGATAAGCCATCTGGGCCGTTGTATTTAAGCTGGTACCCAGGAATATTATCTCTTGTGAGGGCACGAGTTTTTATTTATTTTCGTTTACTGTATACCCTAGGCAACTTAATCTTTTTACGAACGCCAGATGCTGTAGAAGAATGTCCTTGCTCTCTGCTTGTATCAGGCAGTCATCCAGACATGGATATATCTGAATTCCTTTTTGTCTGCAAAATGCAATTACTGGTGCCAGGCACTTGGTAAAGACCCTGGGCGCAGTAGATAAAAGTCAAAGGGCAGTGCAGAGAATTGGTAGTGCATTGAACCAGCTATGAATCTGAGGTATCTTCTGCAATTTTGTCTGATAGGGACATGCAGGTATGCCTCTGAGGTCCAAAGTAACAAGCCAAGCTTTCTTGCCCAACATGGGAAGGAGCTGTTGTAGTGTCAGCATTTTGAATTTCGGAACATCCAGGTAAGTATTTAGAATGGAACGGTCCAGAATGGGTCTCCAGGCTTTGTCCTTTCTGGGTACCAGGAAGAGTCTTGAGTAAAATCCTTGTCCTTTTTCCTGTTGTGGTACTTTTTGAATAGCTCTCATGTCCATGAGAGCTGTAATTTGTTTTTGCGGCAGGTCTGGCATTCCTTTTAGCCTTGGAAAAGTGTGAAAGTGGAACCTGTAACCTAGAGACAGGATATTCAGCACCCATTTGTCTTGGGTGATTGCTTGCCAGTTTTGAGAAAAAAGTGCTAGTTTCCCCCCTAAGGGAGCTGCCAAAAGGGAAGAGTTTGGCATTGGAAGGGGGAAGTCATTGGGACTGTTTCCTGTAAGGTTGTGACTTGTCCTCACCTCCTTTTGGGTTTGAAGCACCCCACTGTCGTGGTCTGCAAGATCCTTGTGGCTGAGATCTGCCTCTTGGGCGTCTGTATCTGCCTCTTTGTGGCCTGTCTGACACTGGAAAGGACCAACTCTTTGTAGGCCAATTTCTGCTAAATCGTGGTGGTTGTACCTGTAAGAAATCCTTCACCGTTTGCATAGATTTTGCCTTATCCTCCATTTTCATTAATACCTCTTCTGCCTGAATACCAAATAAATTATCTTGCTGCAAAGGAGCATCCAATAATTTTGCCTTAACATGATCTGGTAAACTTTGTTCTTTTAACCAAGCATGCCTTCGAATCACAGATCCTGTAACTGCTGCTCTACAATAAGCTTCTAAAAAAGAATCAAAACCACATTGCAAAGTATGCTTTTCCACTTGTTCAGCTGCATGCAATAAATCCTGCATTTCCTTATAGTCAGGTTGTTCTGCATTTGTACTCATTTTCTGTTTTGAGACCGCAAGTATTCTTGATATTTAAGCATGTGAAACTGGCAATTTAGAGTCCTCACTGCTAAAGTTGCAGAGGTGTAAATTTTCTTTCCTCATCTGTCTAATGCTCAAGAGTCCCTATCAGAGGGAACTGGATTCTTAGCCGTGGAAGCCTTAACCCCTTTGGGACCCTGGGAAATAGTTTCTGGGTCAGCAACAGGGTTTTTATAAAGAAATTTGTGAGAGTCAGGGACTCTGTAGTACCTGTCTGGCTTGACTGGAGCTGGGGGTAAAGAATCAGGATTTAAACTAGATTCAGAGAACACTTCATCCACAATGTCCAACACTGGCGAAATAGCAAGGGGCCTGTGCTGAGGCAGTAAAGTCTCTGAGCCTTTTCTTGGATTCTGAGTAATCCTGGCCCTCCCAATGGAAATGCTCCCTCATGGTATGTAAAGTTTCCCCAAAAGAATAATCCTCAGGAGGAGAAGCTGAAGGAATTGATTCTTCAGCATCAGAATCCTCATAGGGGGGTAAAGAACATCCCTGGTCTGAAGAGGAATCAGAATATATTGAAACCTGGTCAGAGGAATCATAATCTGTATCCTACCTAGGCCTTTTATCAGGAGGGGGATGGGAACCCCTGATCACAGTCATCAAGTCTTCGGCCATCTTGAGCATCTGCTTTTTAGGCATGGAGGCCTGTCCAGGTGAATGCTGTACTTGCTTTTTTGTCTTTAATTCAGCATTGCATAGTTCTATATTGTTAGTTATGATAGTAATTTCCTGTTGAATTGTGCTTTTACCTACTGCATTGCCTATAAGTCTCTTTCTAACTAATACCTCAAAAGATACCTAACACTAATACAATATCTCTTTTCATTATTCCTCACCTCAGATAGTCCCCAAGTACACCGCGTGGCACTGGACCCTCCTTAAGTGCGAATGCACTAACAACCCTCCACCAAATACCTCTGACTTTAATAAGTGACTCAGGGTAAAGGACTATTATTTTGCATAAGTTTTGTTTAAATGTCTAGTATTCTGCTCTGGAATTAAGCAGAATAACGCCAAACAAAAACAGGTTCTTTTAAATAAAAGTTAAAAAAGCTATTATTGAACCTGGTTACCTTTAAGACCCAGGGAAATCTTTGTGGTGTAGTCCCTGCTCCGCTTCGCCCTCCCTACGTTCAGGCTTGCTCCGCTCCCCTCCCTGCCCCCTATTCCCACCCGCCCCCAGTACCTCTACTTTTATTTAGTCATCAAGCCCATCTCCCTTTCCACCACCCAATCACAACTGTCCCCTCCTTCCCCACTCCATTTCCCTACCTGTCAATATTACTAAGGCTACTCCCCCCACCTACCAAACTCTCTCCATTAACACCCACTACTCACATCTAGCTTTTTCATACCAATCGACCAAGTAACACCCCAGCTCTTTCTACCTATCTACCTCACCCCTCACCATGGATAGAAATTCACTTACCACCCTCCCCCTTGCACTCTTACTCCTTATTTTCCCTTATCTTTTAACAAACTTTGAAACCCAAACCCTAATAGGAGTCTACCTCCCTAATGGTCAGACCTCCCTGCATTCCCATAACCCCACTAATCTCATCCCTCCCTCTCTTTACCCTGCTACTCACTTGATACCTAAAAGTATTCACCATATACTCTGTCGCCCAAAAACATCCTAAACAAGGGACCATCTTTTACAACTAATTAAACTACAAAAATTACTTGATTATTTGAAAAAATCCATTACAAAAAAGACGGTGATATCCACCCCAACCCAGGCCCCAACAATGACCTAGGCCCTAACCCCCTCAATGTAGCCAGAAGCCCAGCGGACTCCCTCCTGATGCTTCATCTTGACCTTAGAAGATAATAAAGTCCACAGCTTACATGCCATGCTCGAAACCCACTCTCCTGACATCATGCGTCTCTCAGAAACTTGGCTCAAACCTAGCACTAAGGATGAGGAAATCATCCCACCTGGGTACAACATCCTCAGGGCTGATCGAACAACCAGAAAAGGCGGGGGAATAGCTGTCATGTTCAAGAACTCCTTGAATATCACAATGAATTTACTCCAACCCCCAAAAGTTCCCCACCTGGAACTGATTGCCCTGAAGCTATCCCTAAACCACCAAAAAAGTATTAATCTCTTAGTAATCTACCTACCACCAGGCAAAAATGTTGAAATCCTTGAACAAACTCTTAGTTGGCTCGCTAACAACTATCCACAAGAAACTATAATTTTAGGAGATGTTAATATTGACCGGTCTCTATACTCTGCTCAATCAAACCCTCTCCCCATTAACTTACATGGTTTCTCCCAAAACATTCTTTCCCCCACTAGAATTGGTCATGCCCAACAAAGGGAGACCATCATTGACTGGATTCTTACAAATAAGAATCCTAACAACTATACTGCAGGGACCCTTCCTAATGACCTCAGTGACCACCTTGCCACCTTTATTATAAAACACAAATGTTCAACTACAAATCCTCCCATAACTAGACTAGTTAGGAACAGCAAGAATTTTGTCCCCGACAAATTTTTAGCTGATCTCAAGGCTTGTAACTGGCATATCCTAAAAATCCTACCTTTAGATGAGAGCGTATCATACTTTAATGACACCTTCCTCAAGATACTTGACTCTCATGCTCCTAACCGACTTACTAGAACTAAGGTACGTATAGCACCTTGGCTAACACAAGATACTAAATCTAAAATTAGACTCAGAGACCTGGCCTGGAACAAATGGAGAACCACAAAAACCCCCTTAGATCGCATCAAGTTCCTGCAGCTTAGAAATTCAACCAAAGCAGCCGTTATTGTCTGATAAAAAACAATATTTCTGTCACCTCCAAGATAAACATCAGTATAATCCTAAAAAATTCTGGGCTGGTTTCAATCACCTCCTTCATCCAGGTAAATCTACTACCCCCACCCCTGAAAAACTCATGGATAAAGATCCAACTGATTATAGCTAACACTTTCAATTCTTTTTTTACTGAGACCATCCAGTCCCTCGCCAGTAAGCTTGCCACTTCCCTCTCGGTGGTAACCTCAACCAATGAACCAACCCAAACTACCTTCAACCTACCCCCACCTCCTATATTCGTATCCTCTTGAAAAAACCTAAACCAACCACCCTAGCAGCTGACTCACTCCCAGCCAAATACTTCCAAATTGCATCCGACGCCATAGCCTACCCTGTCTCAATATTGATCAACCGAACCATTTCAGAAGCTTCTATTCCCTCTATTTGGAAAATCTCTTATATCATCCCCCTCCATAAAAGAGGGACCTCCACTGACACTTCTAACTATAGACCCATAGCCATACTGTCTCCTCTAGCCAAAATTATGGAGTGCTGTGTCCACAAACAACTCATTACCCACCTCACACAAAATAACCTCCTATCCAACACCCAACATGGCTTCCGCCCCCATCACAGCACAACCACTGCTCTCCTCTCCTTTGTTGACTCAGTCAACCACAACCGCAATAACAAATTTATCTCCTCTGCGCTCTTTCTAGACCTATCGAAAGCATTCGATATGGTCAACCACCAACAATTGCTCCACACACTGGAAACCTTTCATCTTAGTAAACCAACAATAAGTTGGTTTAATGCCTACCTCTCTTGCAGAAAACAGGCGGTTCAGTGGCAAAATAAGCTATCAGACTTACTCCCCACCAATATTGGTGTTCCCCAAGGATCTATCCTTGGTCCCCTTCTTTTTTCCATATTTCTAAATGGTCTACACTCTATCATTCCTAAAGCCACCTGCATTCAATATGCAGATGATTCCACCCTTATCTGCTCTGACGTCTCTCTTACCAAACTCCAAGTCACAACCCAAAACTGCTTTTCCACAGTCGAAAAATGGTCCTCAGAACTTAAACTCCTACTCAACCCAACCAAAACCAAATTACTTTTATTTTTCCCCACTCCAGCTACCGCCCAAGGAATAGATCCCCCAGACACCAACAATCCAACCTTCCACGTGTCCTCCAACAATGGTACCATAATCTACCCAGTCTCCCATACCAAACTGCTAGGGGTTACTATAGACCACAAACTTAAATTCGATATGCATGTAAATCTAACCATTAAGTCTGTCAACAAAAAACTCGGATCCATGTATAGAATAAAGACCTTCTTAACCCCACACACCAAACTAACAATTGCCCGAACCCACCTCCTCTCCACACTCCTTTATGCCTCCCCAATATTCTCCTTCCTCCATAAGAGGGAGCTCAATAAACTTTCGACTACCTACAATCACATTGCCAGATTCATAACGGGAATGCCCTATGGCACACATCACTGCCTAAACCTAAGGACACTAGACTGGCTAGAACTGCCTAATATTCTCAAACTCAACCAACTCACTGAGGCTTTTAAAATTATCAACCACCCAGAAAACCCCCCCGCACTGAACAAACTACTTACCCCTTACTCCAACCTTACATCCCTCAGGTCCTCCAAAACTCTACAAGTATTGACCATTAAATCTAACAACTCCGGTGGTGAAGCACTATATGCTAATTCCATTGGCAAATCCTGGAATGCCCTCCCAAACAACCTAAGACTTATGTCCTCTCTGCACCAATTTAAAATACACCTCAGAGCTCTCCTGAAGTCCCAATGGTTATGCCCTTGCTCTAATCCAGACTAATAGTGAATGTCCCGACTTCACCTTGGCCTCTACAAGCCTCCACCCAACTCTATAACCTAAAAGTCCACAATATAGCCCTGTTAGTTCTTCTGTTCAAAGTCTGTATCTATCTTAAATTATAACTACTTGCTTGTTTTATGTACTTGTTTCAACTTTGTACTTGTATTTGTTTTTGTAACCATGATCTTGGAGCTTTTCTCCCCGGGCCTCCACTGAAAATGGACATGTATCCAGTTGGACTAGCCCAGTCAACAAATGTAAAATAAAAAAAAAATAAAAAAAATGTAGGTTTAGTCTTGGCTATAGTTGCAATGCTAAGTTGAGTAGGCCTGAAAACACCCTCAGAAGCCGATGCCTGCTCAGCAGTCTGGACTCATCTGAAGGGTTAATCTCCATTGGTCCAACACCTTGAGTATCCAGAGGCCTAGGCACCTCCACGTGCGAGTCTGTGGCGGCCTGTGGTTCTGAGGTAGCGGGTGTCAGGGGCTGCGAAAGCTCCTCACTGAAAACCGGCGACTGGCCTAGAAGAGGCTTCATCTTGGCGTTTTTTGTGCATTCCAGTCGTCGGCTGTTCCGACGGCATTGTATAATTAAAGCTTTGCCCAAAGTAATGGTGAGCAAAATCAAACCAACGTTTAATAGTGCGTTTGTTAAATCTAGCACAAAACCAACTAGTGACGTCGTGATCTGGGCCTAGGCATGGAATACAGTAAGAATGAAAATCCTTATGAGGTATTTGCTTCCCACAAGAAATACAATTATTAACTTTTACTGACATCGGTCAGAGGCAAGAAAAAGGTTCCCCAACGGGGTACTTAGCTTTATTGAAGACTTCGGTTCTGAAATCGAATTTGAAATCTCAGGAATCGGCCGACCGGCACTTGCAAACTGCTTTTGCTTCGGGCACCGCACGGCAAGAAAGACTGAAGAAAATGACATTGGTTGCTTCTTGTATACCCCTGGTGCACTGACATCAGGGAAGAGGTGACAGCAACCGACGCCGGACCAAGACTTTGGAACTCAGGCCGACTACGGGCCTGCCTGACGGCAGGATAACCCAAGTTTAATGACTGCAGCAGTGAAACACTAACATTTTGGTTGTTCTGCTGAAACACTAAGTAAGGTGTCTGAGGTAAGTACCACGGAGGAAGGTGTGACGCATTGCGCAGGAGTAGGTACCAGTGTTGGCAAGGCCAGTCTGGAGCAATCAAACTCATTTTTGGTTTGCCTTGTTTGACTTTTAGTAGAACTTTGGACAGCAGAGGGGGAAAGGCATAGACTGACAGGTTTTTCCAGCTGAAGGATAGAGCATCCACTTTCCAGGCTTTTTTGTGATGAGTTCTTGTGTAAAATTTGTCCAACTGATAGATCTTTTTGCCTCACCCCAGAGCCATGTCTGGGCTCCCGCCATTTGCGTGTCAACATGTTGAAAATCCATGGTTCCAGTTTCCATTCGTGTGGGTCCATGAGATTTCTGCTTAGTTAGTCTGCCAGAGTATTCAACTTTCCTGGCAGGAATTGAGCTTGTAGTTGTACTTGTACTTGATAGGTCAAGGCCGTGTTCTACAATGCCATAGCTAGTCTGCAAAGGGAGTAGGAGTGTGTACCTCCCTGCTTATGTATCACATAACCGTGGTGTTGTCTGTCCTTACCATTAATTGTCCTGGATGAAGGTAGTCCTTGAAGGCTGACAGCGCATTCTGCACGGCTAGCATTTCTTTTTGATTGATATGAAGGTGCATTTGATTTGGGCTCTATTTGCCCTGAATGCACTTCCCTGCCAGATGTGCCCCCCAAGCATAGACTGATGTGTCTGTAGTTAGGGTTTGGGTGGCAGGGGGTGGTGTGAATGACAGTCCCTTGTTTTGGCGGCAGACCTCTGCCCACCGCAGAAACTCTACTTGCAGGCAAGGAATAATAGGAATCATTGTTTCCAGGCTGTGACAATGCTGACTCCATAGACTTTTTAAGTACCACTGAAGTTTCCTCATATGCAGTCTTGCATATGGAATTAGAATAATGCAGGAGGCCATGAAGCCTAAGGCTTGCAGTATTTGCCTTGCAGAAAGCAGGGTTTTTGTGGCCACCTGTTTGAAGTAAGTCACCAAATGAGTTTGCTTCTCTGGCGTAAGGTAAGCCATCTGGGAAGTTGTATTCAAGCTTGCACCCAGGAATGTAATTTCTTTGAGAGGGTACCAGTTGTGATTTTTTTTTTTCCGTTTATGGTAAACCCTAGACAAGTTAGAACCCTTTTTACAAACGTCAGATGGTTTAGAAGAGTGTCCTTGTTTTCTGTCTGAATTAGACAATCGTCCAGGTATGGACATATTTGAATATTTATTTGCCTGCAAAATGCAATTACTGGAGCCAGGCACTTTGTAAAGACCCTGGGCGCAGTAGATAAGCCAAAGGGCAGTCCAGAGAACTGGTAATGCAAGAATCCTGCTTTGAAGCGGAGATATCTTCTGCAAGATTCCCTAATTGGGATATGCAGGTAAGCCTATTTTAAATCTAACGTTGCCAACCAGGCGTCTTTGCCTAGCATAGGAAGTAACTGTTGAAGAGTCAGCATCTTGAATTTTGGGATATCCAGAAAAGTGTTTTAGAGTAGATAAGTCCAAAATTGAATGCCAAGATTTTTGTCTTTCTGGGTACCAGGAAAAGTCTTGAATAGAAACCTTGTCCCTTTTCCTCTTCTGGTACTAGTTGAATAGCCTCCATGCTCATGAGAGAAAGTACTTGCTTCTGGGCCTCTGCCCACTGATTTGGGGGCAGGTCGGGCCATCCGTTTGGAATAGGCAACGTGTGGAAATGAAATCTGTATCCCTGGTATACTATATTTAAAACCCATTTGTCCTGGGTTATAAGTTGCCAGTTTTTTGCCTGAAGAGCCAGTTTCCCCCCAAAGGGGCAGCTAAAAGGTAAATGCTTGGTAAGTGCAAAGGGAAGTCATTGAGACTGCTTACCATAGGGAGGTGTCTTGTTGTTTCCAGATTTGGAAGAGGAAGCACCCCGTTGTTTTGTTCTGAAAGTTCATTGGGACTGAAACCTGGTGCCTTTGGAGTGTCTGGGTTTGACTTGAGTGGCTCTCGAAGGAAATGGAAAGAACCAGTTCTTAGTAGGCCAGTGTCTACTATATCTTGGAGGTTATACTTGTAAGAAAACTTTCACAGTTTGCATAGATTTAGCTTTATCTTCCATCTTTTTTAGAACTTCAGCCTTATTACCAAAGAGACAGTCCGGTTGTAAAGGAGCATCTAACAATTTTGTTTTAACATGATCAGGCAGATTTTGCTCTTTGAACCAAGCATGCCTTCTTAGCACAAACCCAGTTACAGCAGCCCTGCGAGAGGCCTCCAAAAGAATCAAAACCACATTGCAAAGTATGTTTTCCAACTTGTTCAGCTGAATGCAATAAATCCTGTAAATCTTTATTTTCCACACAGTCAGAAATCAACATCATCATTAGGGGGCGTGGCCAAGGATGAACACAGGATAGCAGCAGATTTCTTCAGCTCCACCAACATAACTACATTAACAGGAAATTATTACTTCAAAATTCAACTAATGGAATAATTTTCTTTCTAAAAATGTTTGGAATATCAGTACCTTGAATAATATCTAAAAAAGAAAGAAATTTTAACTAAACTTTCCTGTCAGAAATCTATTTGGAAATTTCTCTCTCACCACTTCTGTTCAGAATGAGTTCCAGCAAGGCTAACAGTCAGGATTCCAGCATTAAGAAGGAGCTTCAAGCATTATTATCAACTATACAGCAACTAAACTAAAATGGACAGACTGGATGTTAAAATTGATAATTTTATAGAGAAAACCACAAAACAAATGGATGTGCTACACCAAGCTCTACAACATCAGAAAGCTCAGATAACAGGTATAGAAGAGACACAATGATATGGACAACAGAATCAAGGAAGAAGAAACAAACACTGAATTCTTATTGAAACAAAACACGCACCTTCAATCCAAACTAGATGACCTGGAAAACAGATCCAGATGCAACAATATAAGGATTTTTGGACTGCCAGAAAATATAGAAGGTAATAACATTACATCTTTTTTAAATACTTGGCTTCCCAAAACTTTAGATCTGTCAGAGGCATTTTCTTTTGGCATTGAAAGAGCCCATAGGTCTTTATAGGTTCATATGTTGGTACTAGGCTATCAGCCCTAGGGCCTATACAAGCCTAGCCATAACAATTCCCTGGCTATTTCTTCCCATATTATTTACTTTCCTGGACCCCTGTCTAACAGGGCCACTGACGTGATCCCTGGGGTGAGTTTTCTTTCTCCCATCCAATTGTCAAGGTTCCTCTTGAAAAGGTCCAAAGAGGCACTCTGCTTGACATGTATGGGCAATCTATTCCAGAGTCTGGGGAGTCTCTGGGTCAGGAATCTATCCCTCCAGCATGTTTTGTTTATTGTGATGACAAGGTTTAGATCCCTGGGGTGTGTAGCTCTGAGGGATTGGGATTTCTTTAAGTGTAGCATGTCCAACAGCTCTGGGTTTGACATGGCCTTGTATGTTAAGCAGAGATCGCCTCTGAGTAGACGATATGCGACAGAGTATAGCTGGAGTTTTTTAAGGCGGTCAGCGTAGGGCATCTGCTTTAGGCCTGTGACTCTTTTAGTGAGGTATTTCTGAGGCCTTTCCAGTTGTTGCAGATGTCTTGAGAGGTACATACCAAATGGGGCGTTGTATTCTATAATGGGTCTAATGAGGGATGAGTACAGTGGGACAATGACCTCCTTCTTTCTGGATGAAAAGCCCTTTGTGATGAGGTGTGCCACATAGAAGGATTTCCTGACTGTTGTGGCGATGTGGTTATCGAAGGTGAGACCACTGTCCACCTGTGTCCCTAAGTCTCTTATCACACTTTCTGTGTTTAGTGTACTGCCTTTATCCATTTCTAATACAAATAAAAAGTATCCTAGATCAGTTATTGTAAGATTTTTATCATCTTATGACAAGGAAATGGTACTAAAATCTGCATGGGCTAAATCACCTATAAAAATTAATGAAGCAACTGTGCGCTTTGACAATGACTATTCTTCTCTGGTAATATCAAAAAGAAAGGTTTTTTACCATTAATAAGAGAGCTTAAGAAAGCACAGTTCAAAACTCATCTTTTATTTCCTTCCAAACTAAAAATCTTTTTACCTGATGGCCCTAAAATTTTTGAAGACTTGGACTCTGCTTTGTTGTATATTAAAAAAAATAAAATATTAGATAAAATAGAGGATATGGAATGGGCAAGTCCTTCGTTAAAGAGAATGGCAACAGGAACTTCTTGGAAGACATCAGAGAAACAAAAAAGACTAAAAAATAAATGACATGTTTTATATTTCTTTGAACTCTTTAATTACAGTTTCTGCATTTACAAGAAAACCACAAATATCTTAATGATTTGTACAGAGTTATTTTAATGTGCAAGAACTGAAGTGTGTTTTATGAATAATCAAACTTTCACGAGGAACAAATAACTTGATACAAATCAACTTGTTTCTCTTTTGTGACAGAGACCTAAGGTTAGTAATATGATATATTTCCTTTATTTTCTTATTTCAAATAATAGCATTCTCTTTAAACTAAACATATAGAGGAGGGAGAGGGAGGGCGGGGAGGGGGGAAAGATGAAAAGAAGGGAAAAAGGGGAAAAATAATCTATCATCTCTTTAAAATTATTTATGCTGTTTAAGTATTACTGCTATATATTATACTATGACTATATTACTTAAATACATGATATTAAATAAGATGTCATGATATAACTGCAGTTGACTAGAACTAAAGCAGTTGTAAGTAATATGTCTCAGGTTTTACTTTATTAAAACAAACAGCAAGTAAATATCTATGCATGTACCTTTTTTTTTCTCTCTCTATCTTACAAGGTAACAAGTTTCTGATAATACTAATATGTGTTTGTAACATACTTTGAATGAGAAAATGTAATGGGATACATAAATATGAGTAATGTTTAATACTAATATGTGTTTGTAACATACTTTGAATGAGAAAATGTAATGGGATACATAAATACGAGTAATGTCTTTGTTAAATAATTGAAGGCTTGGTTTCACTGCCATAGAGACTGCAATGACTTGTGAAGTGCTTCGAGAAGGTTTTACACTGTATAATATCCATTTACACTCAAAATGAATGTTTGTCACTTACTTTTATTAAAATTCCCGCCAGAATGTTATAAGAGACAATTTAAGTTATAGGTATCCTCGTGCCGTTTCAAAAGCTTCAACATCCAGAAAACACGCAGAGAAGCTGAAAGCAGCCATTTTGAACTTTGACCCCTGATTTCACACAGACTCATCGCAAATTCAATAAGTAAACTGTTTCAGGAAGTAGAACTGCTGTAAATGCGGTATTGTGATGAAAAACGAACTTTATGACAACAAAATGTGAGTTTTTCTTTATAATAATTTGCTTATTTAAGATGTAACTTATAAAATGTAAAAGTTATAATGATTTTAAATGGCTTAACATGCCATAGTAAACAAATGAGATAATTTAGAATGTATAGAAGCTAAAACTCAAGCATATATGACTCAAAGTTTATATAGTTGCTGTAATTTAATGTATATGGATGCTTATGATTTAATGATATACAATATTATAATGCATTTATTATAACAAACAAACAAGTATGTGCATTATTATGATTCTATTACAGAAGAAAATGTCATGTGATATATTTTAAAGCTGCAGTGCAGATATACAAGATATAGCAGGCTTTCATCACAATGATTTATGCATAACTAGGGATCATTATTGCTTTGTAGTGTGGTCTTTTAACTTATATACTGAGAATATTCATTTTATTTAAATGGTGAGAATAAGTAAGAGAAAGAAGCTTCTAGTGTATGTAGTTTAAAGTTTTAAAGCTACTAACAGTACTGTTATGGCAGAAAATGGGAATACTCTAATAAGTAATGTTTGAGTCATAATAGCCTGAGATAACAAATGTTATTGAATTCAAATGAGCATAAACATATAATAAGAACCTATCATTACAAATTTTATTAAACTGTCAAATGGGTATTCCCTTTTTTTTTTTCCCTCTCTTCTCTGCTCCCACTTTCAAGATTGTTAGAATGCTATTATGATAATGAATTCATTATATAGAATAGATGTACATAGCATTATTAAGTTGATTATAAAAGTTTTATATGACCATACGAAGCAGTTATATAAATTGTTTAAGTCTTGTTATAATAGATAATTAAAATAAATGAGGTTAACTCTAGTTAATAACAGTTAGTATTTAATTAATTTGGTGGCGGCTGGAGTACTGCTGCTTAGGATAGGGGGATAACTTGAGTGGTATTTGCTACTCGAAGCTGGAGTTTTTAACTCCAGGCTGGATGCATTGTTTAATCCAAACAATATTTTCACCTGATTATTGTTATGTGTATATAGTTTTGACATCCACATCACATTTTATAAACTCATTGTCACTACAAGTAAAAGTAAAAAATTCACAAAAATCTATAAGATTTTCATTAAATACAGCTATAATTAATAGAACACCTAAAGGAGGAGACATAATAATACTTACTTTAGTAATTATTATTCTGATTATAAGTTCTATATGTCTATAAAAATTAAATGGTAACTTTAAAAGGAATTTCTTTAAACATTAATGGATTGAATAACCCATGTAAAAGGGCAAGTTTAATAAGATATATTAATCTGCATAAAGCCAACTTAATATTCATTCAGTAAACACATCTCCTGAAAAAAGATATAGACAAATTAGCCACTAATAAATATACAGTCTTGGTTAGCTCAGAACACACACAGAAAAAAAGAGGAGTGGCTATCTTATGGAACAAAAATATGCCCATACCTAAAACTATTAAGTCATATAAAGATGATAAAGGAATGTTCTGCCTGGTTACAATACAGATTAATGGGAAAATATATACATTGATTAATGTATACTGGATACCAGGAATTGGCACTAATACAGTGAAACACCATCTCAATAAGATTATATCATTTTCTAAAGGAGATATTATTTTAGCAGGAGATTTTAACTGTATCTTACATGAAAAAGATACTACTACTATATGGAAAAGGAAAATCTCATCCAATGCAAAACATTTAAAGGATTTCATTAATTTATATCACTTGAATGATATTAATAATCAGATAGATTCTAAATCATTACCATATACTTTTTTCTAATAGACATAAAACTTATTCAAGAATAGATAGAGTCTTTATTTCTAACCAACTGGTAACAGACCTAATTAATTCTAAGATCATTTCATGCCCTATATCAGATCATAATTCAATTGTCTTTGAATTCATGGTAAATATTGCTTATAATGTTCAGATCAAAAGAATACCAGCATACCTAACTCAACTAAAAGATTATAAAGATTATTTGCTTACAGAGGTACAACATTTCTTAGACTTAAACACTACACCTGATGTTTCCATTATTTACATTTGGGATGCCCTAAAATCTTATTTATATGGACAAAGTATCAGATGGTACAATAATAAAAGGAAATCTTGGGACAAGGAATTATTAGACATTCAAAACAAATTAGGCTCATATAAACATAATAAGGAAAATATTATGGACAAAAAAGTCATTGAGGAAATAAATAATTAAATGAGAAATACAAAGAAATTTTAAGTCACAAAGTCAAAATAACATTAGAGAAATATAAATTTTTATCTTACTCAATAAGTCCCAAATACTTACATAAACTTAATAAAACAAAAAGGCTGAATAAACAAAATCACATCAAAGAAATTTTCTCTACAAAGAAAAAGAAGAACATCTCTAGTTTACCAGAAATATTAGATGAATTTAGAAATCACTTTCACAACATTAATCATAATAACATTAATATGGATTCTAAAGATAAAATAAAGAACTTTATAATTACAAACATGAACAAAAAACTTAATAAACAACAGACTAAATTAATAGATAAAAATATTTCATATACAGAGGTTATCACACAAATAAATAAACTTAAATCAAACAAAGCACCAGGTAATGATGGTATTATTCCTCAGATTTATAAAATCCTTCCTAAGAGTACCTACGCATTAATACATAAGGTTTTCATTTCAGCTCAAAATGAGTTATTAATTCCCCCATCCTGGCAATACACATTTATTTCGCCAATTTTGAAACCCAATAAAGATCCAACTAGATGCACTTCATAAAGACCTATTTCATTACTTAATGTTGACTATAAAATGTTCATGAATATATTTGCTGACAGATTAAAGACAATCATACCAAGTATAATAGATATAGATCAGACTGGCTTTATTATAAATAGAAATACTTTTGATAATATAAGGAGAACTTTAACTCTGATTGATTATGCAAACAGGAAAAAGAAAGATTTGACACTCATCAGCCTTGATATAAGTTCAGCATTTGACTCAGTAAGTTGGGACTATTTGTTTATCTTATTGAAGTGCACACATTTCTCTGATACATTTGTGAATTTAATTGAACATCTATATAAAGGAGCATTGGCTTACATTAAAATAGGAACATATGTCTCACAAAAAATACCTATATTAAAAGGTACAAAACAAGGGTGTCCACTTTCACCATTATTATTTACTTTAATAATGGAGCCTTGGGCTAATTTGATTAGAAACAGCAATGATATAGAAGGATTTGATATAGATGAAAATACAATATCTAAAATCCAACTTTTTGCAGATGATGTTCTAATTACATCAGCAGGAACAAATTCTTCTATGCGGTCATTATTTGACAAGATGACAGATTTCAAGAATATTTCTGGTTTGATATTTAATGAAGAAAAAACTAAAATATTACCAATATACTCAGGGAAAAATGTTCTCACTAATGATTTTCTCAAATATATACCCAATTCAGGTCAAATAACTTATTTAAGCATAATATTAACTAAAGATATTAAATCTATTATAAATAATAATTATAGTAATTGTCTTCATAATATACAAAATCATTTCAATAGCTGGAACAATGTTTTTTACCATGGAGGAAAGACTCACATTTATTAAAATGATAATATTCCCGAAGATATTATACATAATACAATCAATAATACTCCCACCTACAAAAATAATAATTAAGAAATTGAATTCACAAATGTTAAATTTCTTATTGGCACCTAATAGACCTAGGATTGCATTAAAGAAACATACTAATAGTTGGTCTCAAGGGGGCATATCATTTCCAGACTTTAATTTATATGCTATCTCTTCTATTATAAAAGTAATAACATTGCTAATAGATCAGTCATATGTTGCAAAATGGAAGGAATACTGGGAATTGATTAGCATGCACTTCACAAAAATATCGTTAACTCACAAAAATACTATTATAAACAATCCCATGTTATGGTTACTAAAAGAGTTTTGTACCTCATCTATTACACCAAAATATATAGCTAGTTACCCATTAAATATTATTATTAGATATTGTAATTTTATATATGTACATCCTAAGTATAAGGAATGGAATTTTATTTTATTTCCCATAATGTATTCACAAGGTATTCTTTTATCATCCACCTCTGAAAGAACTCTTTTGGTCACAGAGAATAATTTAAAGTATTGGTATCAAATGCTGTCTGACAATAAAGTTAAAAATTTAGACTTCTTAAAGCAAGAATTTGATTTGAGAGAAACATGTTGGTTAGAGATTCAGACTCTTAGACAACATCTTATTAATAAACTTGATTTAATGTCTAACAGTTAAAGAATCTGTCCCAATTCTGATTGACTACTTGATATTAAATTTACAACATAGGGTTTCTGATAAAGGTAAACTCTCACACATACATAAAATTATTAGAGATGAAACCTATTATAGTTCAGATAATTACTGGAATTATTTCATCTCCATTAATGGAGAATCTCCAAAACAACAAGATAAACAATATATATTGGAATCTGCTTATAAAACTACTTCTTCTATTAATTGGAGACTTTTTACCTGGAAATTTTTACATAGATCTTTCTATACACCCTTAATGATGAATAAAATAAACAATAAAGACAACATATGTAAGAGATGTACTGTAGAAATAAATGCTGATTGGGCACATATGTTTTACGATTGTATAAAACTGAAGGAATATTGGATGTTAATGATTTTTTGCAGGCTCTTTTTACAGATAATTTCATAGTCTCTAAATCACTTATATTATTTAACACCCCTGTTCCTAAATGTGTTAAAAAAGTTAAACTTCATTTATTATGGTCAATTCTAGCTGTGGCTAGAAAGATACTAACCAGAAACTGGATTTCAGATACTCCTCCTTCATTTAATTAATTTAAAAATGTTATGATTGAAGTGTGTCATATGGAACTAATGACAATAAAGTCAAGAACCATTAGGAAAACATCTTACTATAATATATGGGATACCTTACAAAACTTGTTAAAACAGTCTTAGTTTCATTAGTAAGATGTTACAGTTTAATTAATTGATTTGATTTACAGTGGATGTCTTTGTAAATACCTTAGTTGTTTTATCAAATGTTATAATTGTTTATATGTTAACTGCTTGTATAAGATTGTTATAATATTTATTTTGTATGTTAAAACTAATAAACATTTTAAAAAAAAAAAAAAAAAAAAAAAAGAAATCAACATCATTTTCTGTTTAAGTAGTCCCATGATATGACGCTGATAATTTAGTATATGAAATTGACAGTTTAAAGCTCTGATTGCTAGGGTTGCAGAAGTGTAAACCTTCTTACCCCATCTATCCAGTGCCCTGGAATCTCTATCAGAAGGGGTAGGATTTTTAGCAGTAGAACCCTTAATGCCCTTGGGACCCTGAGAAATGGTTTCAGGATCTGCAACAAGATTTTTGAAAAGGAATTTGTGGGAGTCAGGAACCCTGTAGTATCTGTCTGGCTTACAAGGAGCCGGAGGCAGGCAGGCAATCAGGAGCATACTAGATTCTGAAAAAACATCAACAATCTCTAGAACAGGAGGTATAGCCAAAGGCCTATGCTGAGGAAGAAGAAGAAAATCCCTAAGTCTCTTTTTAGATTCAGTAAAATCCTGACTTTCCCAGTGGAAATGTTCCCTTAAGGTATGTAAAGTTTCATAAAAAACATCCTCGGGGGAGAAGCAGAAGGAATGGAATCTTCTGCATCAGAGTCCTCATAAGTAGGTATAGACAATTCCTGTTCATTAGAAGAGTCAGAAGAAATAGAATCCAGTTCAGAAGATTCATAATCAATGTCTTGCCTAGGCCTCTTAGAATGGGGGGGGGGGGGTTGGCTACCCCTGATCAGAGTAATTAAATCTTCAGCAATTTTGACAATTTGTTTTTTAGGCATAGGGCCTGCACATGCGGCCCAGGCATTGTTTTTTTAGGCATAGGTCGAGATTTTGGCCTTAGTTTTGAAGATGGCATTGGTCTAATATACAAATCTGTAGGCCAAAAAACACCCTCAAAAGCCGGTGCCTGCACAGCGGCACTGGACTCATCCAAGGTAGAGACATCCACGGGTTCCATAATTGAAGCATCTCGCGGCATACCGGACTCCGAATGGGTCTCAGTAAAGGCCTGCAAATCAGAAGTAGCGGGTATCAGGGGCTGCGAAAGCGACTCACTGAGTACCGTCGAAATGACGACTGGCTGAGGAGAAGCGTTGTCGCCAGTTTTGGACCTCAACGGCCTGTCTCTGCGTTTTTTAGGTATTCCGGTAGTCAGATTGCTAACAGACGACATTTCTGGATAATTAAAGCATGAGCCAAAATATTTAGAAGCAAAAATGTACCGACGTTTGATAGTGCGTTGATTAAATAAAGCCCAAAACCGACAGCAAGGTACATTGTGGTCAGGGCCTAGGCAAGGAATACAGTACAAATGAAAATCCTTATGAGGTATTTGCTTCCCACAAGTAATGCAATTATTAATTTTTACTGACATCAGTAAAGAGCAAGAAAAAGTTTCCTCAATGGGGTACTTAGCTTTTTAGTTGAAGACTTCGGATCTGAAACTCTAAAACGAAAATTTCATGAGTCAGCCGACTGGCACTTGCGAACTGCTTCTTGCTTCGGGCACCGCGCGGCAAGAAAGACTGAATGGCGTCAGCTGCATGTTTTATACCCCTGACAACCTGACGTCATGGAAGAAGGGACAGCAACCGACGCAGGACCCAAGATTTTGTTAATCAGGCCGACTGAGGGCAACCTGCCAGCAGATTACCCAAATGTAATGACTGCAACAGTGAAACACTAAGAACATCTGCAGTTGATTATCTGAGGGTCCTAGAGGGAATCTGCATATATTGGTCAAGGAGGTGGTTCCAGGTCAGAACTTCCAGTATTTGTTAGGGCTGATGTCCCATCCAAGAAGTGGCAAAAAAAGAAGCATGCTTTGGTCCATTCCAAGGATCCCCAAAGGGAACAGCAGGAGTTACTCAGGGCTTGTTTTATGCCTTGATGGCGCTCAACCTCAAGTGGTTTTAGTTCCTGCTTCTGCTTGGATCTCTACCCCACTCAGCATGGCTTCCACCTAGGCCATAGTACTACCTCAGCCCTACTCTCATTTACTGACATAGTGAACAAAGGTCTTGACGCTGGCTTATCCACTTCTGTACTCCTGCTACACCTTTGAAAAGCTAAAGCTTTTGACACACTCTCACCCTAAGCTTTTACAACCCCTACATAAACATGGCTGCTCCCAAACTGCAATAACCTGGCTTTCCTCCTACCTAAACAACAGACAACAAACAGATGGCAAAACCAACTATCTGATTTCTTAGTAAACAACACAGGTGTCCCACAAGGATCCATTTTAGGACCACTAATTTTTAATATATTCATTAATGATCTAAATAAAGCCTCCCAGGACAGCATACTAATTCAATATGCAGATAATTCAACTATCATCTCATCCTCCCTACCATGATTTCACCAACCTCCAGAAAATAACCCAAGATGCTTTTTCCTGGCTGAATGACTATGACTCTTAATTAATGCTTAATCCAAAAAAAAAAAAAAAAAAAAACTAAACTGTTATTACCTCTCCCAAAAACAAAACAGTAATCAAAGAGATCTGATAATAAAAATGGCCAGTTCTTTTTCACGATGTTGCATGCCAAGCATGCACGTGTTCTTACATAGGTAAGAATTTAAAGATTCCAGCCACCAATTCATTCACCATCACCACCCCACTAGGAACTTAAGGTCATCAGAAAATATAGTAAAATATCTTTAGAAATAATGACTAAATAAAATGCCCATTTCAGAAACTACTTTGGCCATATACTGAATGAACTCAAAGCATCCACCATAAACCTCGGGGATATTCTTTCACATAAATATGCAATGTTATTTTCTAAACCAGTAAGATGTAATCACTTATCTCCACCACCATGCTCAAACTGAACAAATTCTATAATCTCATGTGACTATCCATCACTAGCCTGTTATAACATTCACCGACTGTAGGTTCATACTCACACTTACAAATAGAAAACAAAGACCAATAGCCTCCTCTAACTCAAAAGGTGGACTGCTAGTCAACATACCCTGCAACTTGTAAATACAATTGAAATTAAGTGAAAAGAAACTACCATATAAATGTTTTTTTCATGGCATGTTTTATACAAATGTTAGATGTGATATTGTGATGCTTCATTTCTCAAACATATGTAAACTCCTAACTCGCTAATGCAGGATATAGCCAATAAAATAAAAAAAAAAGTTTAGTACTTGTTCGGGATATGGTTTAACAGTTGCTCATCATGGATAGGGCAACATGCAAATGTTCTATTCATCTCAGAGTTACTCCCACTTAAACTATAAGGGCTAAAAACTTCATGGGAATATACGGCTAAACTTTTAAATATCCTCACATATCAATAACACTGTAAATGCATATAAAAATATACCATATTGTTACTGGAACTTCTGCCCCCCCCCCCCAGCCTCCACTGGAAAAAGATCGCAACCCAGATGGATAAAACATTAATCAAGACATATTTGTACATAATCCTCATATGCCTACTACTGATTTACTCAATTACCATTCATACGATAAATAAAACTGAGCCACAACTCAGATGGACAACCTATTAAGCAAAATCTACATTTACATATATTCCCTATTTGCCTTTTTAAATTCTCCAAGTCTTTTTGGGTTTCCAATATCATGACTGGAATGGACCATATTCCTAAATCAGGGTTAAGATTAGAGTTCATGGAACTGCCTAGTGTATGGCACTGAATAGGTTACTTAATTACCACTTGGCAGATGTCATATATAAGACATGTATACCACAGAGATGTCCTATATTAGGTAGATGTTCTTTACCCAAAATGTAACCAGATGACAACTCTTATTACTGTAACACAACACATAGTTAGCATATCATTTCATACTGGTTTGTTCTCTGACCTCCAGAAAACTCTAGCCGTAAATTCCACCTCCAAACATTAGTACCCTAAAACATAGCACAATTGCAAACCCATTCCATTTATTTCTGTCGTGTTCAAACTATTAAATTAAAAGCAGACAGCAGCTGATCAACTTCACCACTAGCACACAGTCAGGGATTGTCTGCTCTGAAAACAGCAACACAAAATTTTAAAAGGGCCAGAACCATAAGCCTAGTATTAGTATTGTTAATTCTTGTCAGTAGCATTTAAGGAAATATGAAACATAGTAAATTTAACTAAAGCCACAACATTGACTAAAGCCTTCAATACAGTCTCATGCAACCTATGCCACAAAATTGTTTACACACAAACTCCCTCAAATTGTTCACCTATTGGCTTCAGAACTTCAAAGTTACAGAAAAAACATCATTTCATCAGAAACTGTAGCAATTTGCTCAAGGGCAATGCAAAAAGCAACTTGCTGGAGAGTACTTTAGTGGTTCAGCCATTACCACAAATGCAGCAAGGACAATATTTTACAAAGCCAATTAATACACAGCTGCCAACATCTGCAAAAGAAATATTAGCAAATGTACCTTTCAACTGTACCAGATTTTTCCTCCCAGTACACTAGAGTTTTATTTTTCTCTTTTTTCAGAAAATGCATACTTAAAACTGTTCATTTTACTTTTTAAATCGATTAAGAGTAGCAGTAAAAATAAATAAAAGTCCCTACTTTTAGGACTCTGTCCCAAATCATATCTATGTCATAAAGACGCACTATAAATATCCTTGAACTGGCACCCACTTAAATAGTTTATGGGGAGCATGTCTCGCATCTCCTTCAACTATAAGTTATAGGAGAGAAAAACAGTATTCTTTCCCTACTAGAAAGTTGCTTGGTAATAATGTAAAAAGCAACTTGACAGAGAGACATTGGTACTCAGAGCACTTGAGCGCTTCAGTCATGACCACAAAAGCAATAATGCCAGCATTCATTTATAAAACCAGTAATGCACTGCTATACTATCTGCCATATATGTTTCTACTCTAATCTGCCTCATATGTATGCCCTTGTCCCTCTCATTTTTATTTCATTGTAAATAACTGGGGACTGGATTGCATTATCCTGTACATTAATTTTTTTGTTCTTCCTGTCTTGTTCAGACATTTTGCCTTATATCTTCAGCCTGCCCCTCTCAAATTCCTGATTTTCAGGAAAATCACTCAGGATCATAAGGCACTGTGAGACGTTAGTACTGTTGGGACAATGCATGTTTATGTAATGCTTGCTGTTTATTAATATTTGAAGAGAATTCGAGCAATACTTAAAATTGTTCCTGGTTTTGGCACTTCATACCCTGACTTTGACCCTAATTCTTGATTCAAAAAGTTGAAATCTATGATCAGTACAGGACATTCTAGTGCTGTTATTGCTGCATTTCTGTATCTTCATAGTTTAACATTTTAGCACTACAATTTGGTACAACTAAGGTTTCCATAAATGGTTTGTCTTTCTAGACTGCAGTAAGGCAGTAACAGCAAGAATGCTGGCTTTTATAGTCTTGAATGAAGCACTAAAATGCCTGCTGTAGTGATGTCCCCTAACAAAATGCATTGAATTTAGAGTAAGCAAAGTAATTTTACCCAAATAATTAAATTGACCAAATTAATTTCGGTGATTTGATTGGAACCAAAGCAATGTTTGGTCTGTTTTCCCTAAGGAATGAAAACAATCCTTAAAAAGGTCAAGCAGGGTCAAAATAAAAAAAACTGAGGGTGGAGAGGGGGTGTGTATAATGACATCACAATGTGGGTGGAACTACCTGGCCAGACTGACATCAGGATACTCCAGGAGAGGGAAAAAAAGCGAATCTGCACAAAAATGAAGCTGATAAATGCAAATTTAATAACACAAACGGCCTATGTACCACTCAATGTATGTACTGCCACAGAATAAACAAAGTATTCTAAAAACTGCATCTTTGGCGCACTACCTTTTAACACAGCACATTGCCGACATGCAACTGAAAAATAAATTTTGCCCACTGTCCATGTCTCATGCAGAATGAAAAACCATGGAATGTCTTTTTTTTCTTTCACTGAAGTTCTTTCTGCCTTAGCCTCCGTATCTTGAGCTCCATCAGGATGTCAAGATGGTCTAGTCTATGTGCTAATTCTGGTAAAATGGGGTCCCTTGCTTGTTTTCTTTTGTTTCTGCAGTCTTTCCCACTGCTCTCTTCTCTTCTGCCTTTTTAATATAGGCAGATGAAATAAAATGCTAGGTTTTTGTTAAGAGGTGCCTCATTACTGTCCATTAGTAAATCCACTAAGACATGAAAGCAGTTTGAGGCAAAATTATAAGTTATGTACCCACCATAACTAGGCATCTGTGTTGTCCATTTTCATTCTTCCTCACTTACGGGTTAATGGATCTGATCCTCAGATCAGACTCTGCCGTATACCTCAGAATTCTTATCCAAATCTTGAGCTCCTCCTCCTACCCATAATGCCCCTCAATCCCTACTGCCTCAGATCAAGTTTGCTGCTGTATTTCCCAATAGCTGAAGAGAAACAAATATATCCAGACAGAAAAAAAAGACTCAAACAGGGAACAATAGGTTCTAAAACAGTCCCACAGGTCCTTCCAGAAAAAAAGGAAGGGGTATGGATGTGAGGGGAGTTGAAGAATAAAAAAATGTACAGATGCCTAGTTATGGCGAGTACAAACCTTATAAATCTGATGTTGTCCTTTTCATTTTTCCTCACTTACAGGACAGTTTCATTTTTCCTCACTTACAGGACAGTTCCCCAGCTACGCTGAACTTGGGTGGCCCTCCTGGAAGGATATTCTGGAGTACTGCTGAACCAAACAATGCTCAATTTCTAGATTCAATGTCCAATTTGTAATGTGAAACAAAGGTCTTGGACCATGTAGCTGCTGCACAAATACCATCAGACATTTTTGACAAAAAAGCAGATAAAGTAGCCATGGATCTAGTTGAATGAGCTTGGGGAGGTTTTGGTAATGTCAAACCCTTCTTACAGTAAATCCATGAGACAGTCTGTAATCCATTTAGCTAGAGTAACTTGGGAAACAGGTTGCCTAGGTGATTTGGAGAAAAAGATACAAAAAGTGTCTTGGCCTGTGAAGGCAAAAACATAGTTGTCTGTGCACATCAAGGAGGTGTAGCATGTAATCTTCGCTCCTAATTTTGCAGTACAGGAAACTGGCAAGTAAATGGAGTGGCTGATGTTACTTTCAGAAGCCAATTTAGGTAGAAAAAAAGAGGGGTTCATCCACAAAGAATCCCTATCTTTTTTGAAAAACAATGTAAATGGTCTTTGCTGAAACAGCCTGGAGTTCAGACATTGTTTTCTTGGAAGCTGTTACTTCAGCAAGAGTGTCTTCCACAACAGAAATTTTAGGTCAGATTTATCTGACTGTTCAAAGGGTTTTTGTTAAACCTTCAAGTAGCAGAGTGAGATCCCACAGTGGTGAAGGATCCTATATTGGAGGCCACAGAAGAAAACTGCCGTTCATAAAGGCCTTGCAAAGGGAAGGGAATTACTCCGTGTGTGGAAATCTGAAATTCCTTTCAACTGAAGTTGCACTGTAGAGAAACTAGTCCCCTCTATGAGGGAAGGGTTGTCAAAAATGAACAAACGGGTGCAGAAAAAGGATCAATCTGTTTATCCGACACCCAAATGGAGAACCTTTTCCATTTACTTTTAGAAACTTTTTTGGTAGAGTCCTTTTGAGAAGCCAAAATAAGGTCACAAACTGGGGAATACAGCCTGGACTATTACTGTAAGTACAGAAACCATGCAGTCACCTTGAGGGCCTGACTGTTGGGGTGTTGAATCCTTAACGGGTGAGAGGAGATCCTGAGTAAGGCTCCAGTATGCATGGAGGATAAGTAAGAGGAGACCACAAAAAGAGGAACTATACTTGCAGATGCCAGAAACGGGCAATGAAGATTACTGAGCTCTTCAGCCTGCTTGCTTTCTGCAAAAATCTTGGAATCCGCGTAAGAGAATGACCAGCATAAAGGAGACCTGAGGGTCAAGCATGAACAGCATCTCTCAGTGACCCCCCCCCCCCCCCCAGGAGGATCAGAACAAAGTATTTCCTGCACTTGCTGTTGACAGGGGCGGCAAATGGAGCTGACCTTGCTACGACCCAACGCCTGAAGATCATATTTGCTGGCACCTGATTGAGACACCACTTGTGAGGCATTAGAATAGATCTGCGTAGTTTGTCTGCAAGCACACTGGTTTTCCCCGGAATGTGCATCACAATCAGAGGTCTGATGAAACTGTTCCTTCCCAAACCCTCATGGCCTCTCTGCAAAGGGGATAATATAAGAGTTCCTCCTTGCTTGTTGATGTGCCAGACTACAGACATGTTGGCCTGAACTGCAATAGTCTCCAAGGGAAGATGATCTTGAAATGCCTGCAATGCTAGGAAGACTGCGCTCATCTCTATGACACTGACATGCAAGTTGGTCTCTCTGGGGTAACCACGTACCTTGGACAGCTCTTCCCAAGAAATTCCTCCCATTCTAGTTGAGAAGTATCAATGGTCATTGTGGCTACTGGGTTCGGTAGAACAAAGGATGTATCCAGAAAAAAATCAGATTGTATCCACCAGCGAATGTGTTCTCCAAGTAAAACTCTCCCAAATTTGCAAAGACAGGGGCTAATATAGAATGGACCACTGTACAGCTAGAGTCCATTGCAGGACTCCCATAAAGAATCGTGCATGAAGCAGTAGTACTATGGCAGTTGGCACAGACCCAAGTACTTGCAGTAGTAACCTTGTTGGAGGAGATGGATGAGAAATTAAAGCCTGGAACCTGCTTTCTGATGGAAATAACTTGGTGGAGGGGTAAAGATGCTCTGCGGTGTTGTGTCCAGTACTGTCCCAATGAACTCCAGGCTCTGAAATGGTGCAAGTTTTGATATGGCAAGATTTATAGTAATGCTAAGAGAGTTTCATATCTGGAGCAAACAGTTCCTGGAGTGTTACAGCTGATGCTTGGAAGGGGCAGTGAGGAGGCGGAGATACAGAAACACCTGGAATCCCTTCCATTAAGTGAGCTACGACAGTGCACATCCAATCATCCTTGTGCATAAAGGGCAGAATGGACTGAACCATGACCACTCAGAACTTTGCTTTCTTTACATATTGGTTCAATTTGATTAGATGCAAAATGGGTCTAAGGTCCTCTGTTTTCTTTGGCACTAAAAAGCGTGAGTAAATTCCGAATCCTATCTGGTCAGGTGGGACCTTCTGGACGACTCTTTTCTAGCAGCTTTTGCTTTTCTTGTGCTGCAGCCTTCCTTCAACTGGATGGAACACTAGGAAGTTTCTTCCTTTAACAATGAGAAAAAAATATGTAGTAACCTCCAGATATTCTTAGCACTCATACATATCTTGTATTGTTTTGCCCAGGCATCTAGGTGCAAAGAGAAATGACCCCCCCCCCCCCCCGACTGCCTCCAGAGTTGGACAATTGGGCAGCACTTCAGGAGAGCTGATGGGGCCTGTCTGATAAAGAATCTCTAAAGCCCTGGTTCTGCAGGCCTCCTCTGTCTCTAGGGCAATGTCTACCTTTAAAATTCCCTCCTTTGCCTCTGGAGGAATCTTCTCCAGTCAAGTCCTGGAAAGGTCCCAGAGATTTACGGAATCATTTTCTTACCACCTCTCTGGTCCCTAGAGAAGGCTGAGGTGTAGAAAAACTTGATCTCCACTGCAGACAGGTCTTTTCTTCCTGTTCACTGTGGGTAAGTGTCTCTTAGCACAGCGACTTCCAGGAGTGTCCCATTACGGTGATGACTTAACCAGCTGCTCATGAGGTCCCTTCAGCTGCATGAAAGTAACCTAATTGAAGCATTTTAAATAGAATGGCCAGTTGAGATGAAGTTCTTTTGAAATCCTCAGCAGACATGGACTCAAAGAGTATTTTATAGTTCTTTAGTCAAATTTCACTGAAGCCTAGTAAAGTGCGACAGACAATGAAGTGACCTCAGAGTAGCTGAGGCAAACACTCGCTTTCCAAATCTGTCTAATGCTCTGGACTCCCTGTTAAGCAGATGGACAGAGCTCTGTTCCACTAGCCCTTCGTGGCAGCTGCAGCCACCACCACCATAGCATCAAGTAGGACTCCTTTGCTCCAGTGGGGTCGGTCTGCAGGTGGGGCCAAAAACATGTCAGGGTGCTTGGTGGTGGACTCAGTATCTGGCTTCTTCCATGCCCGGTGAGAAGCCAGAGCAATAAGTTAATCTGTTGGGGGGGGGGGGGCCCAACATTGAGACGGGCCAGAACCAAAAGCCTCCAAGAACATAGATTCTTCAGGAGAGGGAGGTTTCAGACGACCAACCACCCTTGTGCTTCAGGATCGATAGAACACCTCCACAGGATGAGTCATCCAGTGATGATCTTGGGGATCCCTCTCCATCAAAATCAGTGTCTTCTGTTAGGGATTCCATGGGAAGTCTACGTTTCTCCTCTTATATGTCCTCTTCCAGGGTACCTCTTCCATGGGATGTCCTGGAGAGGTGTCGGAAGAGAGAGAGAAGTTTCTCTACTGGAACTGGCTGCAAACTCTTTGGAACAGGCTGTCCCTGTGGAATAAGTCTGACTAACTCACAGCTCGGACCA
Source organism: Protopterus annectens (assembly GCF_019279795.1). Classification (NCBI taxonomy): domain Eukaryota; kingdom Metazoa; phylum Chordata; order Ceratodontiformes; family Protopteridae; genus Protopterus; species Protopterus annectens. Next base: position 831,360,333 of record NC_056731.1, read on the forward strand.
GATGACAGTAAGGGGTAGGATCCAAAAAAATAAAACAGTTTTCTCCCTGGAGAGAAAAAGCCCTTTCCACCAACTCAAAGGTCAAGAAACTGGGAGAAGCCCTGAACTACCCCCCCCCAGAGTCAAAGCTTATGAAGGTAGGTCCGGGCCACCACCAGATCCGAGCCTTGATAGGAGAATCAGATCAGAATTATCCAGGGCCGAAGCTCTGAGGGGAAGGGGTGGATCTGACAAAACTGGAACTAAACCTACCCCCTCAGATCAAACACCAACACTTCGGCAACAAGATCTGGGGTAGAACCAGTCAGGGAAACCGCTGGAGTGGAGGAAGAAACTTTCCTCTGATCCAATGATGAACCTCTCAGGGATCTCGGATTCCTGTGCTCCAAAAACACTGGACAGATCGGAGAAGGAGAAATGGTAGTTTTAGACATTAACAGGCATGCTCACAGACACAACAGGAGATGGAGCTTGTAAGACCCACATCTGGATCTGACCTCTGAGAAATGCTAGCATCATCCTATCCACATCTGCTTCACAGAAGCTTCCAGAGGACCTACAGCAAGATGAAGGCAGTGGCCTAGAATGGTTCTGTGGTGCCTGGAGATTCTGAGTAGGCAGGGTTGGCGAAATTGGCTTCATAATATATTTGGAGGTAGAACTCCAAAAAGAAATACCCAGCTTCATATCCAAAGACTTAGGATCTGAGTGGGGAGCTGTTGGACTAATCGTGATGACTGTAGGAACCGAAAGCTTCGGATCCAGAAAGGTCAAATCAGAGATTTTCTTGGTCTTTTTGGCAGCTCTGATGAAGACCTGGGGGACTTTGAGGGACCATTTTAAGTGATCCAGAGGAGCAGACTTACTATGTTTGTAGGGGGGGGGGGGCTGAGCCCCTGAAGTGGAAGAAAGTACAGTTGCGTACACTTACCACAAATGTAGATGTTAAGAGTGTATTCACTGCTGCAGTCCTAACCAATGGGTTATCCAGCTTCCCTGGTAGCCCTCGATCGTCCAGAATACCAAAGGTAAGTAAATATGACATCGGCTGTCGGTTGTAAAGTACGTCAGGACGTCCAATACAAAAGGAGACAGCAGACGTCACTTTCTCAGTCTTTCTTGCCATAACAGTCAGAAGCCCCCAGAAAACAAGGCTTAAACCAAAAGCAATTTTGGCAAATACCACCAAATTTAGCCTATACCTTAGGAAAAGAGAATCGGAGAGGACCAAAAACAGGGAAGGAGGGAGGGAAACAAGGACTGCAACAGTGAATACACTCGAACATCTACATTTATGGTAAGTGTACACAACTGTACTATGTCCATCGTGTTTCACTGTTGCAGTCCTAACCAATGGGTTGATTACCAAAGCCCAGAGAAAAGGGAGGAGGAACCAACAGAATCAAGGATTGGAGATAATGCTCTGCAGAACAGCAGTGGCAAACCCTGCCCTGGCTCTGGAAAACAAAAGCTAATTATAATGCTTTGTGAAAGTGTGAATAGAACACCATGTGGCAGCCTCCAAAATGTCTTTAGTAGGGACACCCCTTAAAAAGGCTGAAGTGGAAGCTGCTCTAGTTGAGTAGGTCCTAGGAACCTTGCCATGAAAGGAATAGCAATGTGCAATCCATTTAGAAATGGTTTGCTTATAAATAGACTTGCCCTGGACTCCAGGGGCAAAACTGACCAATAACTGTGCTGATTTCCGAAGGTCTTTAGTCCTGTCCAGGTAAAACCTGAGCGGTCTGTGCACATCAAGAGAATGTAGAACACTTTCACCTCTATTCAGAGGATTAGGAAAGAAGGGAGGAAAGTGTATGGACTGATTAAGAGTCAGGCTAGAAACCACCTTAGGCATAAAGGAGGGGTTGGTTCTCAGAGAGACCCTATCTGCATGGAAAATAAGAAAAGGCTCCACAGCCATCAAAGCTTGCAGCTCCGAAACCCTCCTTGCTGAAGTTATAGCCAAGAGGAAGGCAGTCTTCCAAGAGAGAAACTTTAAATCTGCAGTGGCAACTGGCTCAAAAGGAAGAAGAGCAAGTTTCTCTAGAACAAAATTAAGATCCCAGGCTGGAGTAGGTGTGTCCTTCTGGGAAGTTTTAAGTAGCAAGCACCTCTGAGAAACATTTTCATCAGGGGATGGGAAAAAATGGGTTGCTCAAAAGAACAATGAGCAGAAATGGCTAAAGCATGGATCTTGACAGAGGAAAAAAAGACCACCCTGAAGCAAATCAGCCAGGTATTCCAGGATCAGAGGAAGGGTAGGCTGAGAATAAGATTCCCCTCTAGCCTGCATCCAATGAGAGAATCTTTCCCATTTGCCAGCGTAGGGCTTCCTAGTGCTAGGCCTCCTGACCTCCCTCAGCATGTCAACCACCTGCTGGGAAACGGAAGACAAGGATGGAGTCATACAATGAGCCATGCTGCCAAATGGAGAGACTGAAGATGAGGATGTAGAATGTTTCCCCCTTCCTGAACCAAAAGATCTGGCTTCAGAGGAAGATGCCAAGGAGGAAATTGGGAGAGATTGTGAAGCAGTGGAGATCAATGTTGTCTGGGTCAATCCGGAGCTATGAGAATAGTCCTTGGTCGTTTGTCCTCGATCTTCAATAATACTCTGGGAAGAGGAGGAGGGAAGGCATAAACTGACAGCAGCATCTAAGGGAAGGACAGAGCATCTACTTTCCAGGCTCCGCTGTGATGCTGTCTGGTGCAAAAAAGAGGTAGAAGATGGTTGTCTGGGGAGGAGAAAAGATCCAACTGAGGTGTGCCCCAACGTTGAATGATGCTGTAAAAAGACTGCTCTGTTCAGCTGCCACTCGTGAGGATCCAGGGTTTGTCTGCTCACTGGTCTGCCAAAACACTGAGCCTTCCTGGAAGAAATTACCTAGAAGATGCAGGCCCAGGGATGCTGCTATGGACCACAGATTCATGCTCTGTCTGCACAGGGGGTAAGAATGAGTCTCTCCCTGCTTGTTGATGTACCACATGACTGTGGTGTTGTTCTGACGACCAGGGTTCCTGGACAAAGAAGATGCTTGAAAGCTAGTAAGGCCTGCTGAACTGCTATCAACTCCTTTAGATTTATGTGCAGGTGCATCTGCTGGGCAGTCCAACATCCCTGTATCTGCCATCCAGGTGAGCTCCCCAGGCATAGTCCGATGCATCTGTGGTAAGAACTTGAGTGGCAGGACGTGAGCGAACAGGCATGCCTCTGTTTTGTAGACAGGCTGTTGCCCACCACAGAACCTCTGTCTGCAGAGATGGAAGCAGAGGAATCATCATATCCAGGTCCTGTGTGTTGACACCAAATGTTCTTGAGGTACCATTGCAATTTCCTCTTATGCAGTCTTGCATATGGAATCATGAGAATGCAAGAGGCCATGTATCCCAGAGTTTGCAGGTATTTCCTTGCAGGGAGCTGGGACAGGCTTGCAAAGTTCTTGAAGTAAACTGAAAGCATTGTCTGCTTCTCCTGGGTAAGATGCATCATCTGGGCGGCTGTGTTCAGACTCTCATGAATGTTATCTTTCTTCTGCCTGCAAAAAGCAATGACTGGAGCCAGGCACTTTGTGAAAACTCTGGGAGCAGTAGATAAGCCAAAGGGCAGTGCAGATAATTGATAACGTTGCTTGCCTACCCTGAAATGAAGGTACTGCCTGTAACTTTCCCTGATAGGGATGTGCAGATAAGCTTCTTAGAGATCCAAGGTTACCAGCCAGGAATCCTTTTCTAAACACTGGCAGCAACTGATGCAGAGTGAGCATTTTGAACTTTGGAATTACCAAGAAAGAGCTCAGAATGGATAGATCTAGGATAGGATGCCAGGTGCCTTTTTTTTTTGGAAAGTCTAGAATAGAAACCCTGGCCTACCTGCTGAGCAGGAACGGATTCCATTGCTCCCAGATGAAACTGAAACAAATTTTTTTTCCACTTCTGCCCTTTGGTTTAGAGGAGCGTCAGGGAATCCTTTGGGAACTGGAAAGGTGTGGAAAGAAAACTTGTGCCCTAGGGATACAGTTCTAAATACCCATTTGTCATCTGTGATAGTGGCCCATAGATTTGCAAAAAAAAAAGGCCAATCTTCCCCCTAAAGGACTCTCTCCAAGCAGGCAAGAACAGGCAGACATTGGATAAAGTCATTGAGAGTGTTTAGACTGAGATGCAGGCTTAGAACATCCCACCTTGGAAGTGGAAGCCTGCCAACGCTTAAGCCTTTTGAGGGGTAGCCACCTGCCCCCTAGAAGATTTGTAACCTCTAGTCCTAGAAGGGTTCTGTCTGCTGGTATCAGGAAACGTCCAACAAGGGTAATTCCTGCTAAAGTGAGGAGGTTGAACTTGCATCCTTAACAGTTTGCATAGACTTGGCCTTATCCTCCATCTTCTTGAGCACTTCCTCTGCTTTGTTGCCAAAAAGACTGACCTTATGCAAAGGTACATCTAAAAGCTTAGCCTTGACTGGCTCTGGTAGGGGCTGTTCCCCCAGCCAAGTGTGCCTTCTAACAACAGATCCAGTAGCTGTAGCCCTGCAGGAGGCTTCTAGAATGTCAAAACCACAATGTAAAGAATGCTTATTGACAACACTGGCAGAATTCAGCAAATCCTGCATATCCTTACTCTCTGCCAACAGAGGCACACTTGCAATTCTAGACTTAATATCCTCCAAGGTGTGCTGCTGGTACTTCAGCATACGAAAGACAATTAGTAGATCTAATAGCAAGAGTGGCAGAGATATAAACCTTTTTACCCCACCTATCTAGGTTCCTAGATTCCCTGTCAGAGGGAACAGGATTTTTAGTATCAGTGGCCTTAACTCCTTTAGTGTCTTGAGAAATAACCTCTGGATTAGCCAACGGACTCCTGAAAAGAAACAGATGAGAATCAGGGACTCTATAGTACCTGTCAGGTTTCCTGGGAGCAGGAGGAACTGAATTTGGAGTCCAGGAATTTTCCAGAAAAACATCATCAACCACTTCCAACACTGGGGGAACAGCCAGAGGCTTATGCTGAGGTAAATCCAAAAACTCCCCAATTCTTTTCTTAGATTGGGGATAATTCTGACTTTCCCATTTAAAATGCTCCCTGAGAGTATTCAAAGTATCACCAAGAGAGAAATCCTCTGGGGGAGAAGCAGAAGGGATGGACTCCTCTGCATCTGGATCCTCAAAAGGAGAAAAAGCCTGAGAATATTCCTCTTCGTCAGCAGAAATGCTAGAAGAAGCAGAACCAGAAAAAGACAAAGCCTCAGGAGAAATATCCTTACTCACTTTAGAAGGAAGAGCCTGTGAACCCCTAATAAAAGAGTCAAAAGGTCATTAGCCATTTTAACCATTTGGGATTGAGGGGAACGAGAAGAAACTGGAGCCTGCTTTTTCACAGGCGTACGACTGGAAGATTTTCCTGCAAGTAAGAAGGACTCGGGAGGCCTGGCAACCATCGAAGTTGCAGTAGAAGTAGTCGGTATGAGCTTGCTGTCTGAATGAAGAATGGAGGCCTCGGGTCACTGAAGTCAGCTTAGCGGCTCTGGATCCAGCTGAAGAGGCGACAGGTGAAAGGGTCAGAAGGCAAAATGGAGGCCAGAGGCCTGGGGGACAATGTTCTCAACCGAGGCCTGCGGTTGAAAATCCGCAGACTGCAGGGGCTGCAAAGGTGCCTCACTGGCTACCGCATGACTGACTACCATCGTAACATCATCCGAGGACTTGACCTTCTGAAGCCTGTCCCAGTCCTTATCCTTACGTTTCTTGGGGATATCCCAAGGCTGAAGACCAGAGGACGCCATACCAACAAACTTAGGCCAAACTCCAAAATGTCTGGCTAAAAGCTTAGCCCAACAACAAACAGTACTCTGATTAAAGGAGGCGCAGAGATCACAATTAGGAACATTGTGGTCAAGGCCTAAACAAATAATGCAATAGGAATGAAAATTTCTATGGGGAATCTGCTTTCCACAGGTAAGACAATTATTAACCTTTTCTGACATTCGTTAAGGCAAGAAAAGAGGATCCTCAACGGGGTACCTAGCTGTAGTTGACTTCACTTTTGTAAGTCGGAAACAACTTTTCAGCTTTTCCTGGTTAGGGGTCGCCACAGTGGATCACCTGTCCACTCATGATTGGCAGTGGAGTTTTACGGTGTCGAGTTGCCAGCCTGGCGCCCAACCTTCCAGAGAAGGCACACACACACTCACACCTAGGGCCAATTTAGAGTGTCCAATCCACCTACGGCACGTCTTTGGGATGTGGGAGGAAACCGGAGCACCCGAAGGAAACCCATGCAACTACAGGGAGGACATGCAGACTCCGCACAGAAGGCACCCCAGCCGACGATCGAACTGGAGAACCTCTTGCTGTGAGGCGGCAACGCTAACCGCTGCACCACTGTGGCCACTCTTTGTAGTTGGAAACTAAAAAAGGTAAACTGCCGATCGGCACTCGTGCAACAAATGCTTCTGCTTCGGGATCCGCAGCAAGGAAGACCGAGGAAGTAACGTCGGCCGTCTCCTTTTATTTACAACCCACAGCCTAGGTCATATTTACTTACCTTTGGTATTCTGGCTGATCGAGGGCTACCGGGAGCTGGATAACCCATTGGTTAGGACTGCAACAGTGAAACTCGAACATCAGGGAGTATGACCCCTTAAAATGTTTATTTCTTCTGCCTGCCAGGACTCTCAGACTAAAAAGTGGCACATATACTGCATGGCGTGTCAAAGTGCCCACCTCCAAGGCAATAAACGTACTCCTTGTGGGCATCCAAATTTGGGATCTTATGCCCAGAATAAGTGTATTTGTTAAAGCCTGTGGGTTTGTCTGACATACTGCAGACAGTAGAAAATGAGAAGAAACCAACAAGCCAAACAATTTTTTTTTTCTTTTTTTTTTTAAAAGAAGAAATGAAGCTGCCAACTATGGTAGAATAGACTACTCAAGAAAAGAGAGTAAGACAGAGAAACGCTACCAGCAATGGAGGAGAAAGACAGCACAATAAACAAGTACGGAAATAAAGATAAGAGACTAACAACCCGAACAATCAGCGCAAAACTACAGGGAGAAAGAAAAAAAGAATCAAAAAACTTTCTTAGGGAATAAACTCACAATACCAATAAATGCTCCTGACAGTGGAACCTGCATCTGCTCGTGAAGGTGGCAAATGAGGTCTGCGGCAATAGGGATGGATTGGGGCATTATGGGTAGAGGGAGGAGCTAGGGAGTTAATCCGAAGTCTGAAGTATGCAGCTGAGCCAATCTGAGGATTGAATCAGTGACCCATAAGTGAGGAAGAATGGAAAGGACATTAGATCATTTACTGTTATGAACAGACTGGCAGCATAAAGCAAAGACTAATAATCAAAAGCAATCTAATATGACAGCACTGCAGACTGCTGATACTTGTTAATTTAAGAATATTCTCATACACAGCACTACATTCCCATGATTTCACCCGTACAGTACACACTGTAAAGAAATTTGCAACAAAACAAGGACAAACTGACTGCTTCCCTCAGACTGGCAACTTAATATTCCTAGGTTTCATAACAAAGCAGTACTATAAGCTTTATTCAAAGTGACAAAGCATATAGGTACTGCGTTCATGCTTCACAAATGACATGTTTGTATGTTTCCCTCCAACAGTGACTAAAAAAAGAAAAAAAAAAAAATTTCCACAGGACAAAAAAAAAAAAAAAAAAACTTGAGACGCACACAATTTCCTGGTCCAAACTAATCTACAGTCAGGTTTGCCAACATAAAACTCAAGTTCTACGGCAGTCATGGCCTTAAGTACAGGGCCATCTTAAGAAAAGATGCATCTTATGGTTGTACTGCTGCCTGAAGTACAGTACAGTTGTGTTAAATTGTAACTACCATAACAGTATGTGATCAAATTCCACATTATTGCAGTAGCCTTTGGCTATATGGGTTGTACTCCAGGCTCTTGCCTAAGATACAACCACCAGCCAGCTTCAAAAAGCTCTGGCTCCCTTCGACACCTACACTCAGACTGCTGATTGGATAGCCCCTTTTCAAGGGAAACCAGCAGAGTGTAGACAATTTGAGGACTTTTTTGTCCACAAAGAGAAACAGCTTACTCATCCCGAACCCACAGTAAAACAAATTGTATATTCCAACAAATAACTAATGATAGAAGTAGGGGAATGCAGGGTGGGTGCAGCTACTGATGAATTTGAACATCTACAGTCAAATCCAACTTGCACAACTGCACTATGATTATCTGCACTGCTGCAAGAGCCTTAGACTATATATGGGTTGATTACCCAAACCCAAAAGGAGGAAGGATATGGGTTCAGTTCGGTAGCCACTGGAAAATGGGTCTTGGCAAAACCTGTCCTGGACGTGGAAAACAAATCTAGGTTATAATACTTTGTTAAAGTATGCAAAGAGGACCATTTAGTCACCTCTAGAATGTGCCGAGTCTACCCCTTTCCAGTATTCCATCGTAGAAGCCAAGGCTCCATCAGAATGTGCCTCGATACTGCCTGGAATAGATCTACCATGATGCAAACAAAAAGCAATAGATCAGGGCAACAATCTTAAAGTCTGCTTTGAATTGAGCTGTTCTTTGTCCCATCATAAGAAATAAACAAAACAGTCAATCTACTTTTCTAAAGAACATAGTACATGAGCTGTCTATGCATGCCCGGAGTACGTAGAGACCTTCTCCCTGGTTCAGTGGATCTTTACAGAACACGGAGATTAAAGCAACTATGGGCATAAATGAGGCAATTTGTTGTAATGGAATCCTACTTCTATGATGAAGGAAAAAGGGTGCACCCACCATGAATGCTTGCTACTCAGATACATTTCATTTCATGCAGACGCTGAAGCAATTAGTACGGTTTTCAGTGTGATGAACCTGAAAACAACACAATAAGCCAGCTCAAAGGGTGACTAAATTAACTCTTCCAGCACAAAGTTAAGTTACCAAGGAGTAGACACACATTTTCTAGGTGGCCTGAGATGTAAGCCTCCTTTTAAAAACTATTCTACCAAACACAGAAATAAAAAGGAAGAATCCATGGACAGACAGACTGAAGTGGTAGCTAGATGAACCTCAGCAGAGGACTAAAAGACCAAAGGAAAGTAGCTCACTCTCACATTAAGACCATTTTGTACAAAATCCCTGATAAGGTTCTGGTTACTGGTTAGGTACCAACCAGAAATTTTTCACTTGCCAATATAACATTTCCTTACACTAGGCTTTCTTGCCTGCTTAAGTATCTGCTGCACATCTTCTAGGAAGAGATGCCTAAAAGGAATGAAACTGAATCATCCAGGCATTTTGAACTTGTTTGAGACAGAGGTGTATCAAATTCCAAATTCCCTTGGTCTTGTACGAGTTGATTCAACCTGGGAGGAAGCTTGTAGTAACTGCCCTTCTCCAATCCTATAAGAAAAGAGAACCAATGCTGCCCGAACAAAAGGGAGTCACCATAATTTTTGTAGAGTCTTTATGAAAACTTCAAACTTACTCTGGAAATCAGTGGAAAGGGTGACATTGCACAAAAAAACATTGCCAACCATGGGGATGAGAAAGCATCCGTTTTGCAGGCCCACCTACAAAGAGTACTGGTGCAGAATTTGTTTGGTTGACTGCTTTGAAAGAAGGCGAGCAGAGCTAGTTGAACTGCTCCCCAAAAATGGACTGATTCCTGAAGACCCCTCCATTTAACTTCCATGAGTGTCTGCCACAGACTGAATGCAAGAGGCTTGGGGGGGGGTTAAACTATGATGAACAGCTACCTCACAAGGAATCATGGCCGACCTACACAGAGGAAAAGATCTGGTGCCGCCTCTGACTGCTTATGTACCACATCACTATTGTGTTGTCTGTAATCACCTGTAGAAGTCCTGGGGACCAGATGAGAGAGATTTTATGGCAAGGATCAGAGCCAACATCTATGACATTTCTGTGTTTTGATCTGTCAGAAGTCCACAGGTATTGCTCGCCTGCCTCCATATAAAATGTTCCCCAAGCAAAATTTGAGGTGTCTGCAGTTAGACTACCTTGGGACAGGAGAAGAAAAGGGGAGACCTGAATTTTGAGCAATTTGACAATTCCAACAATGCAGTTCCTTTTTGAAAAAGCCCAAAACTAGAATTTTCCAGAGGATGAGAAAATTGGGTCCATGTATGTATGTATTTATTTTTAAATCCAGTGACTTTTTCTCATATGTAACTGGTGAGAGGAATCAGACGCTGCGAACCCCATTATCCCGAGATATTACTCTGCAGAAGTCTGAAACTGGTTGGAGAAGTTCAGGAAAGTTTCCAGATAAAAATTCACAACTTCTCCGGTATGTAAAGCCCTTTGCCAAAAACAGAGTAGAATACAGCCCAGAAACACAATCCTGTGTGATGAGCCAAGGAGGATTTTTGTTTATCTGGAAGCCTAAACAGTTAAGGAGTGAAGAAAAAAAAAAAAAGTTATGTACTTACCACAAGTTCTCATCTGTGTTGTCCATTTTCATTCAACTCTTGGGTCAGGATCACACCTACGGATCCTACTCGGCTGTTATACCTTGTGGCCACCAAAAAGCTCTCAAGCTCCTCCCTTACCCATAATGCACAAACCCCTAACATACCTCAAATATTGTTTGCCGTTCTACACAAATATAAAGAAATACTATAAAAGATACTGATCAAGTCATATCTAGAACTCATCCTGAAGGACAGTGGTGTCCTTAAAACCTCCCATTCTTCCAGAAATGCATAGTAAACAAGGTTGTGGGTTGGTGGGTGGGAAATTGAGGAGGAATAAAAATGGACAATACAGATGGAACGTTACAGTAATTATCTGATGCTGTCAATTTTCATTCTATATTCCTCAGTTACCTAAATTTGCAGATGGACTCCAAGGAAGAATATTCTTGAGCACAGATGCGCCAGAGCTGCTCTCTCTCTCGAGACAATACCCAGTTTGTAATGAGTTATAAAAGTATGTGGATTGGCCCAAATTGCACATAGGTCCATGGAAGCTTTATACAGGAACACTGAAGCTCTCATGGACCTAGCTGAATGGGCTCTAAGAGGCTTTGGTAAGGACAGACCCAATTTGTTGTACACAACTGATATGCAATCCATCAGCCATTTGGCTAAAGTTACCTTTGCAACTGATTTTCCCAATTTAGAATCTGCAAAGAACACAAATAACGGATCTGTCTTTCTAATATATTTCATTTTATGAAGGTAAAAACATAACTGTCTGTGCACATCTAATAAATGCAACATACATTCACCTTTATTTGCAAATTTATGAAAGAAAACTGGCAAATGAATGGACTGATTGATACTGGAGACTAACACCACCTTAGGAAGGAAAGAAAGTGACTACCCTTATGAAAAATCAAATAGGGAGGTTTAGTGGACAATGCTTGAAGTACTGAAATTCTTCTAGCAGAGGTAATGGCCACTAAAAAGACAGTTTTCCAAGTCAGGAATTTAAGGTCACACTTACCTGCTGGTTCAAAGGGAGAATGAATTAAAGCCTGCAGTACCAAGTTTACAGATAAGGCACATCTGCAAAACAACTGGACTAAACTGACCATTTCGTCACAGGAGAAGAATAGGCTGATAAATGCATCAAAAACTAAGCATATGAGATTTGGGAGATAAATTGAAAGGCGAATGTTTAATACAGTACACAGTGATTGAAACTGTAGACTCATTTAAGGACCTGGTTATATGGGTAGATTCAGCTACGTGTTTTTCTAATCATATTAGCCAATTGGTTAATGATAGTTATAGAACTATAGGCTGTATAAAAAGATTTATAGAGTCTATGAAATCAAAAATAATGAAGTCGTTGTTTGTTAGTTAGTTACATTAGACCCAAACTTGAGTATGGAATAACAATATGGAAACCCTATAAGAAAACAAGCATGAGTAAACTGGAAAGAGTACAACAGAAATAGACCAAGAGCATCCATGGATGTGAACATTTAAGTTATCATGAAAGATTAAAATATCTGAACTTGTACAGTGTTTCTTACAGATATCAAAGAGGAGATCTTATTCAGGTATATAGGGCATTTAGAGACAACTACCTCTGGGAATGTTTGGGGTTATCAAAAAGTACTAGAGAATCATCAGACAATCTATGTAGAAAATTCTATAGGAATGAGAAGTGTACTAATTGGTTCTCTGACAGAGTAGCTGATGCATGGAACAGACTAACAAATTACATTAAAGCAAGTACTAGTTCAGATATTTCTAAGAACAGCCTGGACACTTCTTATGGGAACAAGTGTTTTGCTACATTGGCAAGCTAAAATGGCAATAATGCCCATGCTTGAAATATATGTATACATGTAAGTTTAAATCCCATGGTGAAGAATTTTCACAATGGGTCGCAGAGAAGGGTGCCTCTCAAAAATGCTTTTCAAAGTTTAGATGAGGCCAAAGAAGAATTCTCAAATCCAATACAAAAGTTAGATTGCTAGTAACTGAACTAACTTGAACTAGTTCCCTAGTTAAACATTTTTGCCAAAAATTTAAGTACACTTTGTGTACAGGAGTTGAGTAGTGGTCACTGTGTTTCTGCTGTGCCCAACAAACAAACCTTTCCCATTTACTTCTGTAAAGTTTTTTTTTTTTTTTTTTTTACTTATGGGAAGATAAAATATATGATGGACAGAGGAAGAGAGCATTGATCGTCTGGCTATTAACAGAATTGGAGAAACTGCGCTGTTGAGGTTTGAGATTTGGATGAATCATATCTGTTGGGTGAAACAGAAGATCTGGAATTGGACTCAGAATCCAAGCTGGGTAAAGAACAGAAACCAAAGGAAGGGAAACAAAGTCTATACAGGCCAGTAAAGTGCAATGAGGATGATTCTGCTCTTCACCCTGGCAGCTTTCTGTGGAAATTTTGGAATTAGGGCAGTTGGTAGGTAAGCGTAGAGAGACCGGGGGAGGGGGGTCAATCATGGAGAGTACAGCATTCCTCTGTCATCCATTAGGGAGAAGAAGCTGCTGCATTTGTTATATAGGGCAGACACAAAATGATCACAGCAAGGCCAGACCCACTGACGGAAAATCATTTGTCACTTGAGTTGAGAGACCACTCGTGAAGTAAAAGAATGGATCTGTTCAATTTGTCTATCACATTGGGCTTCCCCAGAAAGTGCTTTGCTATGAGAAAGTGGTTGGATGAGATCACCCACTGCCACATTACGAGAACTTCTATACACAAGGGGTAAGACTTGGTTCCTACTTGTTTGCCGATGTAGCAAACTGACATACTGTCTGTTTGGATTACAATCATCCCGAAAGGGAGAGACTCTTGGAATGCCTGCAACAGTAAGAGCATTGTTCTCATTTCCAGAACACTGGTGTGTTAGTCTCTTTGGGCAAGCAAATGCCTTGGACAGTTTTCCTCAGACAATGCCCCCAACCCAATCTGGGAAGCATCTGTGGTCACTATAGCCTTGGGCTGAGGAAGGCTGAAAGGATGGCCTTGAAGACCCTGATCTGATCCACCACCAAAGATATCTGTTGCATGCTTGAATGATTTTTATTTGTGCCGACATACGTTGATAAAGAACAGACCATTAAATTGCTAGCATCCACTGAAGAATTCTCATATGAAATCTTGCTACAGGAACTAAAATAATGACTGCTGACACTGACCAAGGTTTGCAGAATTAAAGCTGAAATCTGGTACTGCAAATTATTTTCCTGACCTGGAATCTGATAGAATCGCTTCATCTATCAAGAGTGCTGACCATCACGGATAGAATTCATAGGAGCAGTGTTCAACACTAAGTTTTGACTCAGATGTAACTGAGACTTGTAATTTACGGTTATCCCTAGACAAGAACAAGTCCGGAGTACCTGATCTCTTGCTCTTAGCAGATGCCTGGACAGGGTGGTAATGAAACACTCTGAATCCCTGCAGTCTCAAAATGAGCTGCTAGAAATGCCATGCATCCGGGGGGGGGGGGGGGGGGGCGGCGGCACAGGGCAGTGCTCTGAACTGGTAGTGACGGGCTCACAGCCAGAAGTGTAAAAAAAAGTCTAGATGGCCTGTTCATTTTTATGTGCTAGACCTTGAGGATACGTACTATCGAGCACATTCAGTCATCCTTACCCAGAATGGACTGAACCAGGACAATCCAAAACTTAGTATGTCGAACGGACTTGTTTAAGTTGCTGAGATCCAAAACTTGTATCCAGTCCCTTGTTTTCTCTGGCACTAAAGAATCCTGAGCAAGTTCTGGATTCCATCTGGTCTGGTGTAACCTCTTGGAATACTTTTTTCTAGCAGCTTTTGCATTTCTAGTGCTGCTGTTTTCCTCTGACTGGGTGGAGCATTGTGAAATTTGCATATAGATGGAGGTGGAAGGGAAAAGGGAATTGTACAACCTCTGGAAATAATCCTCTGCAGCCACATATTTTTGTAATGTTTAGCCAGGCTCTCTGGGGCAGGGATAAATGACCCCCAACAGCCTCCAGACGGGGGACAATCGGGCCTTTCAGGAGCACTGATAGGGTCTGTCAAGAGAAAATCTCTGGACCCTTGGTTCTGTGGGCCTCTTCTGTCACATGGGCTTCATCGTTCATTGGTGTACCCCCTCTGCCCCTGGGGGTACTATCTTCACAAGGATTTTGGAAAGGTCCCTGGGACTTCCCGAACAACATTTTTCATCTACCTCATTGATTCCTAAGAAAGGATCTTTGAAGGGTTGAAAAATGTACACCCACTACAGACAGGGACTTCCCCTCTTTCACACCTGGAGAATGTGTCCTTCACTTTTGGGACAAACAACGAACTGCCGTGAAAGGGTGCACTGACAAATGAGGACTTGATGGGCTCCACAAAAATCACACAAGCACATCCAAGCATGCTTCCTGATGGAAATGCCTGAACCCCCCTAGCCTTGATGCACATTCAGCTGCATGTGAGATAAGTCTCATGGGAAGAGTTTGCAACAGATTGAAGGGTCAACTGTGAGGTCACATAAGATTCAGCCTCAACAGTAGTGGCCTCTGAAAGGGATTTTGAAAGTTCCTTGATCAAGTCCCTTTCCAGCATGGTAAAGTGCGCCAACTAATTCAGCGACCCAAGGGCAAAAGTCGCTGAAGCATACACACGCTTCCCAAATCTGTCCAATGCCCTAGACTCTGTTAGGGGAAAGAGACAGAGGAATGCTGTTCAGGTGGTTCCTTCTTGGTGGCTGCCACCACGACCATAGCATATACGAGCACCCCCTTATTAGAGTACTCTCTCACTACAGGTGAAGCCATAATCCAATCTTGTCTCTTGGAGACTGGCTCAACAGAGTCAGGCTCCTACCACGCCTAACTAGAGATGAAGACAATGAGCTCATCAATGGGCATAGTTACCCAGGAGGTAGACAGGCCAGCTCCAACAGCCTCCAGAAATACTGATTCCACTGGCGAATGGTTATCAGAGTACCAACCACCTCTTTGTTTAAGGATCTCAAGGATGTCTCCAAAAGAGACATCTTCAAGGAGGTGATCTTGGGGTGCCTTCACTTTCATCAAAACCAGTATCCTCAGTGATGGACTGTGCCTCCTGTTGCATTTCCTCTTCATAGGGACTTCATTGGTGGGATACCCTGGTGAAGTATCATATAGGAAGAAATCGTAATACTCTGCTAGGTGGACTGGAGACTTTGAGCTAGCTTCCCCTGTGGCATAGAATGATGTGGCTCAGGTTGCATCCAGATGGGATATCCAAGGGGGGTGGGTTCGATCTGTTCTGCCAAGGCAGAGAAAAAAAAACTCTCTTCACTACCTCAAAGGCAGACCACTCCAGAGAGAAGGAAGACAACGGATCTGTGAAGCCTGGTTTCTGGCTCACTGCCTCCCAATGCCCCAAAAGCAATTTCCCAGAGGCGGAATTTGGAGCAGAGTTGTCCAATGCCAAGGTTCGGAGGAGCAGAGATGGCTCTGACAACTTTGAAGTCTAGTCCAGCTCCTCGGACCTGACAGGGGTGCTTCAGCTCAGAGTGTCATACGAATCCAAAGACGTCAGAGCCAGTGTACTCAAACCGCTTCAGATCAGAGCCAGACAGACCTGGATGGTTCAGATCCCGGGGCTCCGAAACAATCGGATCAGAGAAGGAGCCACCATGGGCGGACTGGTGAAAGAACGGGCTTCCTGACCCAAGGGGGTAGGAATTGGGAGAACATTCTCTCTGTGCAGATACAGATGGAACTCCTCATGATTCTGTCCACAAATTCTTCACTTAAACTTCTGGAAGAATGGGCTGAGGTGGGGAAAGGTGACCTGGAATGGCATCTCTCCAAAAGGATGAAGGCACTCTTGAAGGAACTGGATCCAAGGAAGTGGAGTACCTCGTCCTATGCAAAAATTACATATCGGAAGGAGGAGGATCCGAGGGATGTTTGGTCAGATCCAAAGGTTGGATCGGTACATTCTTTGGATCCAATTTGAGTTTCTTTGTTGGCAACTCCAAAGATGAGTAGATGATGTAGAAGGCCTCCGGGACCAGGTCGAAGGCTCCTTAGTTTTAGATTTGGAGGATTAAGCCCCAGAAATAGCTTCACCAAACAAGGAAGAAAGCAAATATATTAATATTAATTTATTCTTCCTGTCAGCTATTGCTCTTGGATTGACATTTTTACAAATGGAACAGTTTGATGATGATCCAGGTCCAAACAATATATGCATAAATTATGGGCATCAGATAAGGGCAATTTGTGCCCACACTTTTGACACTTTAAAACCAGAAGGCAGTTTATCAGACATATTGAAATGAATTAACAATAAAGTTAGATGCACAGTTTAAAAAACTATGTATAAGCAAACAGATAAATGGGGATTATACAGGCAAAAAAAGATACCAGATATGGTTATCAAAAATACATAACAGTGTAATAGGAAGGAAAAATTTAGGAGTTAAAGTTATTAACCATCGTAAAATAGAAATACATAAAGTATAATAGGAAGGAAAAATAGTTATAGCAAATACAAGAAGAAATTACTTATCGTAACCAAAAACACCTCGAGAGCTCAGGCTGACCACGTCTATTCACAAAAGTGGCAAATGAGGTCTGGGGTATGTTAGGGGAGGAGCTCAAGAGCTTTTTGGTGGTCATGACATAGTAATAGCAGAGTCGGGTCCGAACCAAACTCCTTGAAAATTAACATCAGATCCCTTATTTAGGAATCCTGACATCAGGCAAAATACTGTGAAGATCAGAAACTCATTTAAATTAGTAAAACGTGAATGTCTTGCATTCTGCAATGAAGTATCCACTGGAGTTAAACATTTTGTAAACATCCTATGAGCTTCAGCTGACAAGATGAGCAATACAGAGAAATGATAATGGGACCCACAGAATCTAAGAAATTTTCTGAAGTCTGTGGCTAAGGAAAATTGATATAATCTTTTAGGTCTGATGTTACAATAAAACTCAGAAAAGTAATAACTGGTAACAGACTCTGAAGGGTCAACATTTTGAATGTTGGTACTTTCACAAACCAGTTGAGAAAGTAAAAATCTAGAACTGGTCTCCAGAAAAGCTGCTTCTTTGAAACATTCTGGAGTAGAAGCCTTTTTCCCTTTGATCTAAAGGCACTGAAGCATGACTCCTACGGTAAGCATATGCTGAAGAACCTAAAAATAAAACTGCTGTATTTGAAGGGCAATGAGGAATTTCCCCTGAAAGGTGGTTTATTTATCTTAAGTCAACTGTAATCTTCCCGAACCAGTATACCAAAAATAATAAATTTCTTGCCAAAGGAATAGACTGAGAGCCAGTCTACAGGAAAGACTCACAGAAGCAGGGACATGAGGGGAGGGGGGATACTGGTAAAGTCATTCTGAAGGTGTAGTCTGACCCTTGTATTTTTTTGAGAGGCTCCGATTTTTTTTCTTCATCGTTCTCCTCCTGCCATCTTTTTTTTTTTTTTAAAGACATAATGTAGGGCTTTACTAAACTTAGCAACTCCCTGAATTAATTAATTCTCTGTAAAAATGCTTGAGTACCTGAGTAACAGCAGAGCCAAATAAAACATTGTCTAAAGCAGAGTTTAAAATCTGTCTTTACCTCACCAGAAAACGTTTGAGCATGTACCCACATAGGTCTTAAAACAGTAGCAGCAGTAGTGGCCCTATACACAGTATCTCCCCAATCATATGTTTAGACACTTGATACAGGTTAGAAAGAATTCAGACAGGACCTACCTTTTGAAGAAGTACATCAGAACAATCACACAACCTGTCAACACCAGATAGAATAAACTGGAAGAAGGAAATTCTCTCATAAAAAATGTCTTGTACCCTTACCTTCTAGCCCACATGGGAAGGATTGCTATAAATAAGTTGCTCTGTCCTTTTTTTGGAAGTGTCAGGGTTACTGCATACATCATTGATACATCCTCCAAGGTTAGCATAATGGGAGAAATGGGTATAAGCATGAAGTAAATCCATCTGCAACATACCCTATCTCCTCAGATTAGGGGGAGCATCCACCTGTTCCCACAAAAATACACAATTCATTCTGGAACTAGTCTTAAAATAAAAGGAAACCTCCTCTAATGGCCTTCTGGAAAAACTCTTTGGATAAGAGTCTTCAGACTGACAGTCAAAGAAAATGCCCTATACCTGTCTAGATCAGAATCCTCCGACAATTTTTTCTCAGGAATATGTTTATCTAGTTAGTCTTCTGGTATGTATTTCTGCTCTCCAGGATAGTAAACCAGGAGTTTATTGCAAGCTTTAGTAAAAAAAAAAAAAAAAACATCCCTATGAACAGGCAGAGAGTCTTTGCATGAGTGCCTAACCTTTTGTTTCTTTTTTCTAAGGACATTCATGAAAGGATATAGACAGAGATGGCACTTCCTCCCAGGCAAAAGGTCTCTTCTCCCAGTTCCTCAAAGAAAAACCTCCCACAGAAACTCCCAGATCCAAAGATAATTGCTCTCCCATGGCTGGATTGGGCACTGGAACAGCTGCAGAGAACATGGCTTACCCCCAGTTCATAGTGACGGCATGGACCACACCACAGGACCCCAAAGAAAGCAGAGAGTGGTCTAAGAAGGCAACTGCACAGTCACCCACCAGCAACTGAGGCACAGTACGATCCTGTGGTAGAAGAAACAGCAGTAAGGACTGCTGTGAAGAGTCAGAAGGTAAGTCAGACAACAAGCAGCACATACTTTTACTGCCCTTCACCATCATTCAAAATTCAAAAACGAAAGCACAAGCAGTATACAAAAACCTGTCAGAACTACAAGTCCCTTTTACAGAATGTGCAGAGAACAAACAAGAAATAAAGGTAAGTTATCATGAAGTATACACAAGAAAACAAAATATATTTAGCGTTTCAAGGTTAGAAATGTATTTTTCCGATGCTTATAACACCTTAAAGCAAAATGTCTCACATAGTAAAACAATGAAGGTAAGTTGTCACAAAGTGGACCCAAGCACCAAAACACTTAATTATGCATTTCAAGTGGTGCAACACTTCTTGGGTGGCCTTAAGTGGATGACACCTTTGAGGAACAATTTCATCATAGGATGAGTAAATAAAGAGGGCTGCACTGGCAGGCAAGAGCAACTAGCAGAAGTATGAATTTTAATAAAGGAGTAAGAGACTCTTGATGAAAAGCTCCATCAAACAGGTGAAAACCAAAGAAACATCAACTAGCAGAGGTTGTTGGTTCTTTGCTTGGCACCATATTGTAACTTTTACATTTAGAAAAGTAGGACTTCCTGATACTGAGTCATCTGGCCTCTTACAAGATAAGTAGGATGCTCTTGTCTTAACAGTTGGCCCTGTGGAGTAAGAATATCATCTAGGCTGCCAGTTTCAGAGTTCTGAAGTTGGAGTGGACAGTAGTGCCTTTTTATTGGGTCAAGAGATCCAACTACTTAAGTAACACATGTGGTTCTTGTCTGCTTAGGGTATGTAACAGAGGGAAAGTACAGCAGTGTAAGAACTGACCACAACAGTAGATGTTCTATTTTTCACTACTGCAGTATTCTTTACTAAAGAAATATCCTACTGAGGATAGCCATACGTCCAGTCAGCATACTAAAGACTTGGGCTCTTTCAGGCACTGTACTTTAAACGCAAGTTCTACATCCAGCAAGTAACATACATACGTGACATACAAGCGCCTCATCTTCAGAACCAAACTGCTCCCCAAGAGAGCAAGACCAACCCAAGAGGAACAGAAAATATGCATGTGCATCCAGAAAGAGAATAAAGGACTCCTCAGCCACAGGTTAAAGAAAAGAACAAAGGTGGTGGGGAGAGGTATGGAATACAGCAACAGTGAAAGGCAGGACATAAACATAAGTTCTTTAAACAACTTTCCTAGGTATTTTCTTATCACTGTTGCAGTATTCATTTGAAAAGGAGTAAAAAAGGTACTGTAGAGGATGGAAGGAGGAAAAAACCTGAGAGCCCTCTAGGATAGCCCTGGAAAATCCAGCGCTGGCTCATGAAACTTCATCCAATTTGTGGTGTTTATTAAAAGTTTGTATAGCCCAAGTAGCAGCTTCCAAAATGGATCCAGACCCTTGAAAAAGGCACCAGAAGAGATTAACACACTGGCAGAACATACGAATAACAAAATAAAACAGTTTTAGAAACCAAAGAGGAGATCGTATTCTAAGAAACAACTAAACCCAATTTCTTGGCATGAAGGGAAACAAAAGTTGCTCAGGATTTCCCAACATCTTTAGTCTTACCCGAATCATGGATATGTAGAATCCTCTCACAAAAATTCTGAAGTGAAGGCAAAAAGGAAGGAAGGTGACTTGACTGATTAAGACAAGTCACTGACCACTTTGAGCATAAAAGAAGGACTAATGTGAAGAGTAATTCTATTTCTCGGGGGGGGCAGAAAAGGGAGAACTGCCATGAGGGCCTGAAAATCAGAGACTCTTGCAAAAAGAGCCACAAACCAACCAGTCTTCCACGTTAAGTCAACTTTTCCAGAACAAAATTAAGGTCACAAGAAGGCAGAATGGGCTTTCTTGAGGGACTACGATGAAGAATGCATTTCAAAAATTGTTTAACTTCAAATCTAGAGGAAGGTGGTGGATCCTAAAGCAGACAAGCAGAATTGTTAACAAATGATCTTTAATAAGAGAGTATGCCAGCCCACAATTGGGCAACTCTCACAAATAAGCAGCAGCAGTAAGAATACCCACTAAGAGGAGGTCTGTTCATGCTTGTGACACCAAACAATCTTTCACACTTGGCAACATAAGATTTTTTAGTAGGGGGTTTCTGGCTTCCTGCAAACCCAAATAATTTCCTCAGAAACTGTTGTTGAAAAGAAATCAAAACCTTATCAGCCAAAGAGTGAAATGTAGAGTAAGCAGATGAGGTTGAAAGAGAGACACCTTGTCCTGTGAGACTAGATCCATCATGTGACAACTTGCGATTGCCCCTGATTAGATGAAAGAGAAAAGGAAACCAATGCTATCTATGCCCCTGACCAAATGAAACCAAAAAGGAAACCAACGCTGTCTAGGCCCAAAAGGGAATCGGCAATAAGACTCTGGGTCTGTCCCACATGATCTTGCTTAAGACCTTGGTCAGATACAGAAATATCCCTTCCCAAGATAAAGGCATGGAGTCCACTTTCCAAGTCAGAAGACCTGGAACTCTGGAACAGAATCTGGAAAGTTGCCAGTTCAGAGGGGAAGTAACAGACCTGCTTGAGAAGTACCCCAGCAACTGACAATGTCCATAAAGATCTCATTGTGAAGCATCCCTTCTTGAGGATCTGCCCTGGACCTACCAAGGTAGTCTGCCACTAGACTGTGCTCTGAGGAAATGTAAACCGGCTAAAGGATCAGATAATACTGGATAAACCTCCACACACAAGAAGCGCCGGTCTGCAAAGAAGGTATGATTTATGTGCCCCCTTGCTTATGTACCAAATGACAGTGGTGTTTGTGTACACTTAAAGAAAAAGAAGCAAGAAAAAGTCCTCAAGGGGGTACTTATCTACTGTAGGCTTGGTAACAAACAAATGCAATTAGGCGCTCATATGTCACTTATGTACCATACATCTTGAATGTAGGACATACATCTAACAAAGCTCCTGGAAGGGCCCAAGACTTTGGTATGCTGGCCAGATGTACAGATTTTTTTTTAAACCAGTAACATCTTTATTAAGCTATCACTTATGACATAAGCAATCATGCATTTATATACATGAAAACAAACCATACCGATATAATTTTCAGTTACAAACATTATGCACCACTTATAATCTATCCAGTCACGGTCAAACATTACAAACTCATTCAATTCCTGCCTTCCCTTAAACCTCATTCCTCCTCAAAAAATTATTATGCATGTATTGTTCCTCTAAGTAATTTGTTCCTACTCTTTTCTAAAGATCCCACTTCCAATTTTATCTCTGTTACTATAGTCACTGCTTCTAGTACAGGTTTAGACTTGGATTTCCATTTTCTAGTAACTGCTTTTTTGGCAGCAACCAGAATTAAACTCAGCAAGGCCGTACTATGTCTAGGCAATTCCATTTATGTTTTCACAGCTAAAAATACACTTCCTTAGTTACACCAATTTGCTCACCCAGTATTTCTAACAGAGTAGTCTGCAGGGAATTTTTAAAGTCTGCCAACATGTTACTCTCCCAAAAAATGCATGTTTTTTCAATTACATCTTTCTTCTCCATCACACCTCCATCATTTGCAATCTACCTGGGAAAAAATTATTTGGGGTATACAAATACCTATGCAAACACTTCCAAGCAAAGATGCTAACTCTTCTAAACTTCACTGTATATTTGGGAGCCTGTCTGTGAATTGCTTATCCAATCTCTCTTTCCAATTATAACATCCTCTGATTGATTCCTACAGTTATCATGCAATATTTTCTATACCTTACCAATTATTCCTTTTCAACTGCAGCTAATACTCTATTCTACTAAAACTCTACTAATGGTCTTTCACTTAGGATCCTCCTATTTCTTTCCCTTTGCCTATACTCGGATATCAATACTTGACAGAGGAGGCAATCTCTAGCCTGCAGTCCAAATGAATTATTGGCCTCTTCCCATTCTGTTACCATTTTCTAATTACTTGCTCCCAATACCTTGGTTCCTTTGCCAGTTTTCTTCAAACACCCTCTTGTCTACTCTCTGTACCCCTAACTGCAGTCACACTTAACGGCAGAATCTTTCTCCATTGCAGTATTGGCTTAGTTTTCAGAATACTTATTCATGAATATAATAATCTGTACAGTAAGTGTTTTTCTCCTTATGGAACTGCATCCAAAATATTAGCCTTTCCTGGTTTCTTGAGCTTCCCCCTCATTTCCTTATCCCTTTGTACTTTAAATGATATTTTCTGCTTGCGCTATGTACTGAACCTCAACTGCTTAGCTCTGAAATACCCTTCAAATCAGGCAATCCCAAACCACCTTGTTCTACTGGAAGATCAACCTATCCCACTTGACTTTTGCCCTCATCGCCTCCCAGATAAAATCCTTCATCTCTGATATCCACAACTGCTCTTCTGGTTGATAAAAATATGCCTAACCAGTGTATAAAACTAACGGGACTACAAATATTTTCACTGCTTGTGATTTGCTATCCATACAACTGAGCTTCCAATTTCTCAGTTTTTATATTATCTTCTGTTTAGTGTCTTCCCCCATACCCTTAGTTGCCATAACAGAATCCTTTTTGATCCATACTCCTAAGTACTTCATTTTATCATGTCCACATAAATAGGAGGCATTGCTAAACCAATTTCTATGTGGGTACATAGTTTACAACTATTGCCGGTGTTTAATCTTCATTCATTTTGTATCCCGAAAAAACCTGAAACTGCCCACAACACTGAAATATCCTTTTCTGGTTTTATTAGGTACAAAATATCTGCAAATAAAGCCATCTTTTCTTGAGTACCCTAACAATTACATCCTTGAATTTCTGAGTCCTTATTTTCTTTGCCAATGGTTTTAAATATAATGCAAATAGCCAAAGGGGAGAAAGAACAACCCTGCCTGGTTCCACCGCTCAAAACAGAACTTATCAAAGAGGTACCCCCCACTTCAATTTTCACCTCCAATCCCTCAAATATCCTTCTAATCAACCTTATTTTATCAGGGAACGCAAATGCTTCTGTTATCCTACTCATAATATCCCAGCTTACTCTGTTAAATGCTTTCTCTAAATCAAACATGTATTCCCATTTTTATCTCCTCTTGTTGTATCCCCAATTTTTATTTCCTCTCATCCTATCCTAACTTTTAGTAATTGATCCATATCTACCTCTACCATTGGCACATTTAAATTTTTCCATAAACATTTTCATTTCTCTACATTATACAGATTTTTATAAAATTCTGGAAATATTTCTAACCTCCATAGAATCTCTGGTTATTTTCCTTGTTATAGGCACCCTAAACTTGGAAATATCCTTTCTACTTCCTGTTGCTTGAGCTGTTGTGCCAATAGTGTGCGCTCATGTTATTATTAAAGAAAAAAAAAACAGTTGCTTAATAGCAATCTTTCTAAACTCTAACTCATGTACATTATCCAGGTAGTCCCCTGTTTTCTCTTAGGCACTTTGCAATTGCGCCTTTTCTTGCTCTGCAAGAATCCCTCAATTCTGCAATACTTTAAGGTTTGTCATTCCCTTTAAACTATTACTTCTTATTTCTCTTTTTATTTCCACCTTATTTTTAAGCTTCACTTTAAAATTTAACCCACTAACTAGCTATAGCTAATCTTGTCTAATAAGTCCTGAATAATTTTCACTAACTATTTCTTAAATTCTTCTCTTTTTAACAAATAGGTGGGGAAGCGCCAGATTCTCATATTTATTTCATTACTCTGCATTTTTATTTTAGTTATTGGCATATGATCTGAAATAAGTTATTGGTCGAGTATCAAAACTTTTAATTAAATGCACATGTTCCTGTGAAATACAATTTCTGTCTAGTCCAGTTTTTTTACTTTGGGGAATAATGTGTAAATTCTCCCCAAGCTCCTATTACTGAATTCATAGCTTCCATACCAATTATTTTTATAAAGGTCTTCAAAAAATCTTCCCTCTTGTTATATTTTCCCCTTTGTGGCTCCTCAGATACATCCTCACTGTTACAAATCAAATTCCAGTCTCCTATAATGTTCCCTGATGAAAGATGATTTTCTCTCCCAGAATCTTCTTATGGTCCACTGTAGCAATTTTAGGTGAAATATAAATGCATGCCAGTGTAATCCTCCTCCCTTACTAGGATGCCCCTTAGAACTACAAATCTACCATTATCTTTTTCCCCTCTATCGCTATGGAGCTCCTACTGCAATTAGTTCAAGTACTCCCCTTTTTCTTTGTCCCAGATATTTCATTGAATAACCATCCTTAAATCTTTTTATCGAATTCACATGCTCAGTATTTTCAAAATGTGCTTCATGGAGCAGTTATTTGAATTCTGCATTTTTAATATAGCTCTTTTTTTGTATATATCTGAGATAATTAACATTTAAGTGTCATTATGTTAATTCCCACCTGTTACTTATAAGATCATAGGAGGTTACTAGGCTATTGGCCCAGATGCCCTTAGAAGCCTATCCAAGAGTTCAGCCCATGTGTATACAAGTCAGCACCCGAGCAGGGACACTGGTGGAATACCAGGGGTGTTTTCTCTATTTAACATCCAGTTATCCAGGTTGTGCTTAAAAGGGGGGGGGTAAAGAGGTACTCTGCTTAACGTGGAGAGGGAGTCTATTCCATAGATGGGGGAGTCTCTGGGACACAAATCTAACCCGCCAACAAGTCCTGTTGATGTCATAAACCAGGCTGAGGCCGTGCATATGAGTTACTCCAGTGGAGCTCGACTTGCAGACATACAGCAGTCCCATCAAGGTGGGGTCTGTGATTTCATGTATACCAGACAGAAGTCACCTCTGAGAAGTCTGTATGAAATTGGAGATAGGGCTTTTAGCCTGTGTATGGTAGATGTTTGAGGCCCTGGATTCGCCTGGTGAGGAACCAATGCAGTCGTTCCAGCTGCTGCATGTGCTTTGCGGGGTACATGCCGAAATGGGCATGCTACTCAATGGGCCTTATAAGGAAAGACTACAGGAAGTTATGACCTCCTTGTCCCTGGATGAGGTACCCTTACATATGAGGTGGGCCATGTAGAAGGCTTTCCGTACAATGGAAGCAAATGGTGGTCAAAAGTCAGGTTATCATCAACCTGGGTGCCCTAATCCCTCACGACCGATTGTGTGCTTAGGATAATGTTATTAATGTGATATGTGGGGACGTCGCTCTCCCCAGAGGGAATGATGATGCATTTTTTGGTATTCAGCTTGAGGCCATGTTACTAGCACCAATCATTTGTCTGAGTGAGACCCTCTTAGAGGATGTCCACATCACTAGGGGAATTGATGACAGCACCCAGCTTGCAGTCATCTGCAAACTTGGTCAGCCATAGCCCACTGGTTTTGGCCTCCACCTCAGAAAAGTATATCGCAACAGAGCCCTAAAACTGAAACCTGGGGTACGTACAGCTTTTTTTTAATGTCTAGTTTCAGCTTTTGTTACATGCGCACACACTATATGGCAGGTTGATCTTTTATACAGTTTGTCATATCCACTTGAACCCATGTGTCACATCTTCAAGACTTTTTGTTTTAATGAATGAAAACTCTCAAAAAAAAAAAAGCCAAAAAAAACACACACACCCTACTAACTTAATAGTAATACACAGTTATGTACATCAAATAATGAAGTTTATCCCACCTAATAGGGTCAACTATCCTAGATTGACAGCCACATTCATAGGCTTGAATAATCCTTTACTGAAGGTTACCCATGCTAAAATGCATAGCAGTCTGTGCTTCTACTTTCACACAAGTGCTATCTGCTTTTGTCTAATCTTCATTCCTCTCCCACAATGTAGAAAACTATTTGAATGCTTTCAGAAATTATCTCCTAGCCATTGAAAGAAAGTAGTATTCTGTTTTTATTGCACCTTATGGGACAGTCTCCATAGAAAGAGAACCAGATACAATGTTACCTTCCACTGTAAGCTTTTCAAATTGCAATGAAAACATTTGTGTGCTAGAGAAAAACTTCATTATATCCAGCATTTTTTATTCGTTTCCCCTTAAAACATATTAAAATCAAGCCAAGGACCATAATCCATTCATTGCCCTATGCAAAAGTTGGAAAAAGCATATCGACTTTTCTTCCATCATAAACTTTTGTCCAGGCTTTCTTCTCCTTTTACACTGCAACGCCTATGTTTCTTGAAACTGAACAACAATGAAGAAAGGAAACAAAATATGGGCACCTGTTTATTTTAGTATCCCTATTACATAAAAATAACAGAACAGTTTTACTTTAAAACATGCAGTATGTCGCTCGTCTAGTCAGGATACAATAGATGAGACTTTGTGGGTTCTGTTCAAACAGCTTTATTGTGTACAAACACATCAGGATTGAGGCTTTTTAACGTCAACTTAGGTAAACTTGTATACAAACTAGCTATTACACTCATGCATGCTCATTCTCTGGCTGCACTCTCAAAATGGCACAGAGATCGACATGTGCTTGGTATTTACATGCACGTTCAGTCCTTGAGATGCTTCTTAAAGAAATAGAGCACACACTCCATTCTGCAGCCTCTCTCTGAGAAAAAAAAGTTACACAATATTGACATCAGTGGACATGCAATCAATACAAATAATTCTCTGTCATGCAATTATACAATCAAGTCCAGGTCACTGTATGTCACACTAGGTCTGGAAATATGACCAAAATGTGCGACATAAAATTTAGAATAAGATTTAGCAACTGGGACCGTCTCTGCTGAGTGTTCAACCTTGGGTATAGCAGGAATGGAAGTAGAAGTTAACAACACACATTCTGCAACAGGAACACTGTCTGAATTGCTCAGAGATCTAGAGTCTGATGCCATAAAGATTCTGGTACAGGAAGATGTCTGCGATTTCTCCTGTACTCCACACCCTCAGATTCTACAAATTAGGATCTCGGCTCGGTACATGCACCTGTTACTTAACCAATCTGGTCAAAACCTTTCGCCGTTTGTATCCTCACAGTCTCTCCCTCTTTCAATGGACAAATAAATCTGCTTGATTTATCATGGCTGGACTTTTGGAAAGAACCCTTCCTGAATAATTAGGCTCTAATGGCTCTGTTGGTCTTAGCTTTAGGCCTCAACAAATTGGAACTAAGACGATGTTGTTCCAGGTTGCTAGATAGAAGTCTTTGAGCAGGTTAGCCAAGCATATCATCATGGGGTATGTTTCTGAGATTATGTAAATTCAAACAGACATCAGTATTGTCACACTTTGACCTTTCAAGCAATTGCTTTGCACTCTGTACTGCACATTCAGCTAGTCTGTCTGCCTGTGGATATTCTGGACTACTAGTAACATGTACGAAGTCCCATTCTCTTGCAAATTTGAGAACTGACTGGTACACTGAGTACCGCTGTCAGAAATAACTGTGTGGACAACCATGGACTGAGAAATGTTTCAACTTAGTAATAACAGCAGTGGATGTTAGGTTAGGTAGTAAATCGATCTCAAACCAGTTCGAATAAGAGTCTAGTAATACTAAGTAGTGCTGATTGATAACAGTGGCTGCTGTTGACCAAGACAGTTCAACTAAGTTAAGTTCCTGAAGTGGTTCTCTCTGCAAATGCGGTTTAGTACTACTGCATACTGAACAAAAGGTATGTTATCAAGGTCTTTACTACAAAAGGCCAAAATACTAGCTTTCTCGCCCTTTTGGTAGATTCGGAACCTGAGTGACCAAGATGCAAAATGTGGCTATATTCATGATGCAAGGAAGCAGGAACAATTTTAGGACCTTTGAAAAATAATGCCATCTTCCACCAACATCTCATCTCTGTAAGGAAAATAGGTTTGCATGTCTGGTGGTACACTAGATTTCTTTGATGGCTATCCAACATTAATGTAGTGTTTGAGCTTTTGCAAAATTGGATCAGTCTTTGTATTTCTCAGCTCAAGTCTTGTGGTAGAAAAATTACGCACTTTTTACGTCAGTCAAAATTCTCTGCATCAAGCTGTATTTCTGGGTGATCTGGATAAGGTATTAGCCAGATAAAAGTTTGCTTTCGTATACACCAATCTGAAGTTGCACTGTTGCAATTTAAGAGCCATTCTTTGTAATCTCGCTAGAGCTGAATGCATAGGCTTCTTTAGAACAGTAAATAGAGGCTGCTGATCAGTTTCAATCTGAATAGCTCGACCATAGATATAATCATGAAACTCTGAACATGCAAATATTACTGCCAAAAGTTCTTTCTCGATCTGAGCATATTGCATTTCAGTTTGAGTAAGTGTTCTAGATGCATAAGTTACTGGTCTGTCTTCTTGAAGGATAGCTTCACCAAAACCAAATTTTTAAGCATCACAGGACAAAATTACTGGTTTACTGGCATCATAGTATCTTAATGTAGGTGGGGTGGCAATTTTCTGCTTAAGGTCTTCAAATGCTCTCTGGTGCTGTTCCAGCCAAGACCATGTAACATTTTTGCACATCAACTCTCTCAAAAGGTGCTGTCAACTCACTGAAGTCTGGTATAAACTTGCCTAAATAATTGACCATGCCAAGAAAACACTGCAGAACTTCTACATTATCAGGTGCTAGCATCTCAAGAATAGCCATTTGATTGGATGGGTCTAGTCTCAAGACTACTCCTGATAAATAAATGACCTGCATATGTAACATCTGGTAGGCTGAATATAGTATTGAGCTTTAAATTCACTTCACGTGCTCTTTCTAGAACTCTCAAGATTTCTGTCATGCTCTGCTTCATCACAGTCTCCAACCAATAAATCATCTACTATTATGGCACACGGATAACCTGAAAAAATTTGCTCCATTGCACGCTGAAAGACTTCACTTGTAGAATTACTCCAAATGGCATCCTTAGGAATCTGTATCTGCCAAACAGGGTACTTACTGGAAGCAGTCAGCAATGAGGATCTGCGATCAAGCATCACTTGCCAAAATTAACTTTCTGCATCCAAGACAGAAAAAAAGAGTGGCATTCAACATTAGGGCTGTGACTTCAACTATACACATTGAATGATGAGGTCTCGTTAATGCTTTGTTCAAATCTCTTGGGTCAATACATATTCTGATTTCGCCTGAGCCTTTCTTGTAGGCTGCTACCATCTACGACATCCATTCAGTTGGTTCTGTGACAGAACAAATTACACCTTGCTGTACCATTTTATCAAACTGAGCTTTAACTTTATCCTATATAGCTATGGGAACTTTTCTTGCTGGTGTCACCACTGGACTGACCTCTGGGTCTACCTTCATAGAATACACAAATGAAGTACGCCCAACTTGTCATCAAAAGTATCAGCATACTCAAAAAATAGCTTCAGAAAACATGGAACGAAGACGTGTGTTTATATGGTGAACTTCTTTGGTAAAAGAAAGCAGATTCATTCTTAAACTGTCTCCGAGACCCAATAATGACTGCACAGGTCTTCGGATTACATAGGCTGGTACTAGGTTATCAGCCCTAGGGCCTATACAAGCCTAGCCATAACAATTCCCTGGCTATTATTTCTCCCCAGAATATTTACTTCCCTAGTCCTCTGTCTAGCAGGGCGACTGACGTAATCCCAGGGGTGAATTTCCCATCTCCCATCCAATCGTCAAGGTTCCTTTTGAAGAGGACCAAAGAGGCGCTCAGCTTGACAGGCAAGAGCAGTCTATCCCAGAGTATGGGGAGTCTCTGGGTCAGGAACCTATCCCTCCAGCATGTTTTGCTCATTGTGATGACCAGGTTTACATCCTTGGAGCATGTGGCTCTGAAGGATTGGGATTTCTTTAAGTGTAGCATGTCCAACAGCACTGGGTTTGACATGGCCATGCATGTTAAGCAGAGATCGCCTCTGAGTAGGCGATATGTGAGAGTACAGCCGGAGTTTTTTTTAGATGGTCATCATAGGGCATCTGTTTTAGGCTTGTGATACTTTTAGTGCGGTATCTCTGTGGCCTTTCCAGTTGTTGCAGACGTCTTGTGAGGTACATACCAACAGGGGTGTTGTACTCCACAATGGGTCTAATGAGGGATGAGTACAGTGGTACAATGACCTCCTTTTTTCTGGAGGAAAAGCCCTTAGTGATGAGGTGTGCCACAGAAGGATTTCCTGACTGTTGTGGCTATGTGGTTATCGAAGGCGAGACCACTGTCCACC
Source organism: Protopterus annectens (assembly GCF_019279795.1). Lineage (NCBI taxonomy): Eukaryota > Metazoa > Chordata > Ceratodontiformes > Protopteridae > Protopterus > Protopterus annectens. The sequence goes on from NC_056731.1 coordinate 831,391,566, forward strand.
TGTGTCCCCAAGTCCCTTAACATACTTTCGGTGTTTAGTGTACTGCCACTTAAGTGGTAATTCATGGGTACATGTTTTTTCCCAAAGGGGATAACTATACATTTCTTGGCATTGAGCTTGAGCCTATGGCTCTGGCACCAAGCATCTGTTTCTGTTAGGCCCTTTTGTAGAATATCCACATCATTTGGGGATTCAATAACGGCTTCCAGCTTGCAGTCATCTGCAAACTTTGTTAGCCAGAGTCCCTTAGTGCTGGCCTGTACTTCAGAGAAGTAGATGCCAAACAAGAGTGGTCCCAGGACTGAACCCTGAGGTACTCCACTTGTCTGGAGCTGGATTTTGAGTTGCCTACTTTTACAGTGTGGGTTCTGTCAGTAAGCCAGTTGGCAACCCATCAAGTGACGTAGGGATTAATGCCCAGCTTAGTAAGTTTGTCCATGATTCCAAAGTGGGGGATGGTGTCAAAGACCTTGATGAGGTGCAGATATGCTGTGTGGACTTCCTTACCCTTATCCATGGCTCTGGAAGACTAGCATAGAAAAGCTGTAACAGTTGCTATCCAAACATGAAAGCACTACTTAGCCTTAGTTATGAATTTCTTCACCTCCATAAGTAACAAGTTTTGCATTATGAGCCACACTGAGTTGTTCATTAGTTCTCACTTTAGCAAATTTATCTGCTGACATAACATTACACTGTGAACCAGTGTCTACTTTGAGCTCGGTGGATTTACCATTGACCTGGACAGTACAAAATACTTTGTTCTTTGCCAACAAATTCACTGCAAACTTTCCACCAATTACTAATACAACATCCACAAAGAAAGTAGACCTGCAGCTCTCTGTATGATCAACTTGCTTTTTTGAGTGACCCTTCTTTTTTAACTGTGAGGTTTACTTGATTTGTACAACTTTTGGAAATGGTTCCTTTTCTTACACTGGAACTTGTACAATGCTGACCAAATGCCAGACATTTCCTTCTTTTAGACTCATGATTGGCACCACAACTGTGACAGTTAACTATAAAGCTAGATTTGGGTTTTGCTGATTCGCGTTTATACCGAACTGAGCAGGCTTCTTTAACTGAACTAGTCTTAGAACTTGCTGGAAAACTACATAGTTTCTTTGGGAAACCCGCAGGGGCTGTGGCTGCCATGTGCTTAGGCCTGCTTCTGTTTGCCACGTGTTTCATGCTGCCTATATTTGCTCTGGAACCTGCAGAAACCATGCTCCTATCACTTGCAAGCATACTGGTGTGCCTGTCTGTAAACTCACAGATTTGACAAAACCCAATAGCTTTGCTTGGCATTAAATCACTGTCACAAAGCAAAATATTTCTCATAGCAGCACCATTAATACCACACACAAGCCTGTCCTTAATCAACTCATTTTTAAGTCACCAAACAGACACATTTTAGCTTCATTCCTCAGGTCAGTAATTTAAGCTGCAAAAGTCTCCCATTACTTCTGATCTTGTGTAAAACAAATGCCTCTCTAGGGGTTACACATCTCTGAATCTATGCTTCAAACAGTCTGGGTCTTCCCTTGATTCGGCGTGTACAACAATATGGCAGTTTTCATTTTCTCCCTCATATACTGCTGGTGCATACAGAAATTAATGCCAGCATACACAAATGAATGCTCTCTTTCAATGGCTCTGACCCAGCTAGGTTTAGCAAAATGAATGCCCTGGTGCGTGCATCTTTGTCAGAATAAGCTGCTTGTATAAAAATATACTCTTGCTCAAATATTCTCCAATTCTCTGCAAGATTCTGATCAAATATAAGTAGTGAGGGCTTTCGAAATCCATCTGCCACATTAATACATACCAGTGAAAGATTTTGCAAATATGCACAACACACACACATACATATGCCAGAAATGTATGCCAGTATTCATAATTATGCCCAATAGCACAAAAAGCCTCTTAATATTGAACTTTGCAAAATAAGTCTCTTGGACACTAATACTCTCGAAATTACTGTACTGCAAGAAATCACCGTTTATCAATGCAAGAAACATTTCCAATAACTGCACTATGCGAATGGACTGGGCAAAATAAGCTCAGAGCAAGAAACATTTCAAACTTAACTGCACTTGGCAAATAAATAGTACACAGTGCACTGAAACTTCTCCAAAATGGTGGTACTTTCCTAGATAATTCTTTACAATGCAAGAAACACTTTGTAATGGTGGCACTTTGCGAAGACACCCAGCAAAAGAAAGTTTTTGAAATGGCTGTACTTTGCACATGGAACAGTTGCACTTTGCACACAAACTCTCCGGAATACATGCACAGTAATAAGCACACACTGCAAGCAAGTTTACACACTGACATGCTCTCTAGTTATGCTATTCATGGCTTTGATTAATGCAAAATAGTAGTTATGCCAAAACACAGCACTTTGCCAAAACATGAAGTCGCCTTGTTTTATTTATGCTTGTGTCTCCTTTTTTTTGCCCTTATTCATTTTGCTCGTTTCTTCTCTTTCCATGCCCATTATACTTTTCTTGTGCTCATTTTACTTTAAACATGCCCGTTTTGCAATTCCGAAGTAATTCCAAACCCCTTGAGTACTTTTCTGATGCTCGTTTTATCAGATCTCTTAATTTTAAACATTTCATTTAATCAACAAACTTTTGTGCTTCTTGCTTGCCTAATAATGCAGTTTGTGCCCTTGGAATGCTCAATTTTACCTTTTTTTTTTTAATAAAATAAACTGTTTGTGCAAGTTTTTATTACCTTTGGTTCTTTTTTGGCTCTTTTAAAAGCTAGTTTCTCTTAGTTTGCCTTCACTTGTCAACCCTGCACCTCATAGCTCTAGAAAGCAGTCTCTAAAATCCAGGTTCTGACACCATGTCACTCATCAAGTCAGGATACAATACACAAGACTTCGTGGGTTCGGTTCAGGCAGCTTTATTATGTACAAACACATCAGGATTGAGGCTAATTAACTTCAGCTTTGGTAAACTTCTATACAAACTGGCTATTACACTCATACATGCTCACTCTCTGGCTGCACACTCAAAATGGCATAGAGATTGGCACTCACTCGTTATTTATATGCACATTTAGTCCTTGAAACTATTCTTAAACATATAGCGCACAGGCTCTGTTCTACACAGTATATGTTATGTATTATAAAAATGTTAAAATGTTGTTTTACTTGCAAGTTAACCCTTTCCTTCCTCTTTCCCTCGCCCAAGAGTTATTCCAAACATTAATGACATGAAGTAGGGCATATACTTTGGGAGTCCCCTACACGTTTAATGAAGTCAGTCCAATAGTTCCAGGATTTCTTGTTCTGTCATTTCATAACTATAATTACTTGTAATCCCACATTTATTCATCAGTTTGAGTTGCTTGTTTTCTCCGTTGATCTCCAGCTCGCAAATCCAGTTGCTGGTTCATTTCCAACATACTCCTGTTTCTTCTGGCCAAATCTTGTGCTTTTTTGTCTCTCAAGCATTTTCCTTTGGAACATTGGAAAAGCTTTCACTGGCATACTTTATGTACGGGCTTTAATAACAAAAACCCCCTTCTGTTTAATAACTCATGTTTGTTGTACAAACTTCTGTATTTCATCCTTACCGTGTTCTGAATCAAAAAATGATTTTTGACCCTCCAAGAAAAAAATTCTGAAAACAGACTGATTCAGCAGTTTGAATCTCACACATGCTTCTCAGCATTCCTTGACATCTGGAATAAATTTATCCCTCTTCTATTGCCCAAAAACATTCTACTGCCCCCTTACTCTTAGTACTTTGTCCTTCTGCCACAGTTTTGTCACATCAAATCTTTCTGCTGGTGGGATTGCATCTTTACTATTAAAGGTCTGGGCTGCTTTCTCACAGCCAGGTTTGTAGCATAACCACTATGTGCCCTTGGCAATTAATAACTCCTATTCTGGAATACCAGTTCAGTTGCATATTTGTGCTTTCATAAGATTAAGTCTGTTCCTTCTAGTTTCTCTGTACAACAAAATCTCAGACTTTCCCTTTGTGCTCTATTCTATGATTCTACCATTTCTGAAATATGTTTCTTCATTCTGACCTCTGATTTTTTGCAGGTTTATTTAGTTCATCTGAATATGTTTAAAAGTTTCTTCCATTTTTTTTTTTTTTTTTTTTTTTTTTTTGAGTTGATATACTCCTTCGATGATTCACTTATTTTAATCAACTCTGAGCACAACAGACTTCCTCTAGACTATTAGAAGTCATGTCTTGCACCAAAGCTGGAGCTTGAACTGTTTTTTGCTGAACAGCTGCAGGATTCTTCCAGGCCAGTGTTTTCTCCTCAACTTCTGTGATAGAGTTTTTCAGGTTTTCTTTTTTTGCATACACATAAGCAGTACACTTACTAGTCGGTTACTGAACTTTTCCCAAAAAGACAAATTCACTGGCTCTCTTAGGAGTTTCTGTTTTCACATGGGGAGAGCTGAAATGACACTACGACTCAGTGTGCAACCATCCTGGAAGTTGACATATGGCTATGGTGCAGCGGTAGCATTGTTGCCTCACAGCAAGAGGTTCTCCCGTTCGATTCTTGGCTGGAGTGCGGGGAGTTGCCTTCTGTGTGGAGTCTGCATGTCCTCCCTGCAGTTGGGTGGGCATTCGAAAGACATGCGTAAATGGGCGTGCCTTCGTGGAAGGTTGAACGTCGAGCTGGCACCTCGGCATTCATAAAAATCTACTGCCAATCATTAGCGGACTGGAGTTCTGCTGTGGCGACCCCTAACCAGGAAAAGCCGAAAGACAACAAGGTATGGGAGGGAGAGCATACAAATAGCCTTGTCCATGGGAAGGAGAAGATGTCGGTCCTCTAGTCCCAGTTGTCTGATGTCCTTGAACAATACTTTAACTGCCTGTTTTCTTTACAGGCAAAAAGGTCTACCTCAGGCACAGCCCATTTTTATTTTGAAGATGTGCTTTTTTAGCATCCACTCGTGTGGCTTGGGCACTGATCTGCTCAGATGGTCTGCAGGGGTGTAGCTTTCTTCTAGAACATAATGTGCTGTTAGGTACAACCCCATCCCATATGCCTCCTTTCACAGCTGTATTGCCAAATGGCAGAGTGGGCAGGAGTTTGTACCTCATTGTTTATGTTCTAAATCAGTACGTTGCTGCTTGTCTTTACCAAAAAGGTGCCTTTTCTCCGCATTTGCTCGCATGCCTTTATGCCTCTGTACATGGACATAATCTCCTCTGCTGACACTACATATTCTTCAGGAACTACTGTATCCTCCTCATGTGAATTGTTGATAGGGGAACAATTAAAATGCAGGAAGTAATGTAACCCCAGAACTCTTGTGATTTTTCTGGCCAACATTACCACCAGCTGGGCTAATACTCTGAAATATGGTGTTAGAAAAAAATCTCTTCCTGAGGAAGACCGGCTCTGTTTTTCTTTGCCCAGCAGGGCTCCTAAAAATACCAGTCTGTTTGTCGGCATGATGTTGTTTCCCAAGTTTCAGAGGCAGGTCACAGTCAGTTGAAGAGAAGATTCCAGCTCATTCACAGAGCATGCTTGGATCAGAAAATTGCCTAGGTAAGGGTTGCTCTTCCTGCTATCTGTCCTGCAAAAGGCAACTACTGAAGACAGACACTGTGTGAACATTATGTGGGTGATCCAAGGTGCCCATGAAAGCCTATGAAAAAAGCAGGAGCATCTTGAACCTTGGGAATTCTAACAGTACATGTCTAGAACTGGTCTCCAGGTTCCTTGTTTTCTTGGCATTATGAACACTCTTAAGTATCCTATTCCCATTTCTTTTTGGGGGACTGATTCTATGGATCCCTGTTCCTGAAGCAACTCTACTTTGGTCAGAGCCTCACTAAAAGTACAGTTGTGTACCTACCATAAATGTAGATGTTAGGGTGTATTCACTGTTGCAGTTATTACACTTGGGTTATCCTGCTGGCAGGCTACCCGCAGTCGGCCTGAGTTCCAAAGTCTAGGTCCGGCATCAGTTGCTGTCGCCTCTTCCCGGACGTCAGTGTGCTAGGGGGTATAAAAGATGATACCGACGCCATTTTCTTCAGTTTTTCTTGCCTCAGATGTCAGGTGCCCCCAAATAGGAAAGGCTGGAAAGAATTATGCCAAAAAACATGCATGTACTAAAATAAGAAGTTATGTACCTACCATAACGTTCCATGTTAGTTGTCTTCTCTCGCCTTCTTTCTTGCTGGATGGGTTCGGAGCCGATCCTCGGCTCGACTGCACTTGCTAAGCTCGAGAGCTAATTTTACCAGCTCGAGGCAACCCTATATCCCATGATGCAAGGCGTGACTACCCCAGATCTCGTTTGGAAGCTATGAAAAAACCCTGCCAGTAACCTTCTTCCCAGAAAGGAAGAAGAGGAACTAAATGTGGAAAGAAAACAAAGCAAATAACCACTAGAGACTAGTGACACTTCCTACTGGGGGTCCATAGAAAGAATGAACTGTACCCAGAGAAGAGTACAACTTCATGGTCTGTCCAGGCTAGGGGGAAGGAGGGAGGGACGCAAGAAAGAAGGCGAGAGAAGACGACTAACATGGAACATTATGGTAGGTACATAACTTCTTAATGTTAAGTTGTCAAACTCACCTTCATTCTTGCTGGATGGGACTGCGTCCCTAGCACCTCTATCCTGGGTGGCTCAATGGAACAGACTCTTGAGAACTGTGGAACCAAACCTAGCCCTGTCCCTGGAGGCCAAGTCCAATTTGTAATGAGACACAAAGGTGTGAGGAGTGGCCCAAGTGGCTGCCGCACAAATGGTGTCAATAAGTAGCCTATCCTGAAATGCTGTGGAAGTGGCTAGGCGCCTGGTAGAATGTGCGTTTGGTTTTGAGGGCAGTTGCTTGCCCCTAAGGAGATAAACATGAGAAATGATAGAAGACAGCCATCTGGATAAGGTCACCTTGGAGACCGGAAGACCCTTCCTGTTTTCTGCATAAGAAAGAAACAGTTGATCAGATTTTCTGAATTGTTTAGTTCTGTCCAAGTAATATCTGAGTTGGCGATTGACATCCAAACAATGACGTTTCTGTTCCGCTCTGTCAGAATAATTAGGGAAAAAAACTGGATATTCAATAGATTGGTTAATATTCGTCTGGGAAGCAACCTTGGGCAAAAAAGGATTAGTTCTCAAAGAGACTCTATCTTTGTGGAAAACCAAGTATGGGGGACGGACACAGAGAGCGTGAAGTTCAGACACCCTCCTGGCTGAAGTAACAGCAACCAGAAAAATCGTCTTCCACGAAAGAAATTTTAATGAGCATGTAGCAGCCGGTTCAAAGGGGGGCAGAATCAAGGATGCCAGCATTAAATTCAGGTCCCATTCCGGAGGGGGATCTTTGACTGGGGGTTTCAGCAGAAAGATCCCTCTAAGAAAGGCTTTGCAAAGCTTGTGAGACATTATATTTTGATCCGCTAAGCCAACATGAAAATTTGAGATCGCTGCCAGCTGAACCTTAACTGTCGAGGAAGAAGAACCCGATTGAAAAATCTCAGCTAGGAAGTCCAAGACTGACTGCACTGGAGCAGTAAAGGGATCCATGTCCCTAGACTTTGCCCAGAAGGAAAAACGCTGCCATTTACTAGCATAAATCCTTCTGGTAGAGGACTTTAGAGAAGCTACTATGATATCTCGCACAGGATTAGAAATCATAGGAAGCCTGGCTAAGGAAGGAAGTGGAGCAACCAAGCAGTGAGGTTGAGAGAATGAATAGCCTGGTGCAGATGACCCGAATGGTGGGTCAGAAGATCTGGAATTGGATCCAGATGCCAAGGCTGAACCAAGAGATGACGATGTAGGGACGGAAACCAAATTTGTCGAGGCCAGTAAGGGGCAATGAGAAACAATTTGGCTCTCAAGACGGTAGCTTTCTGAATCACTTTAGGTATCAGCGGGAATGGAGGAAAGGCATAAAGAAGTTCCCGGGGCCAATCCTGGGTTAGAGCATCTCTGGGGGGATGGCCTGGTAGTGGAAAGAGGGAGAAGAAGTCTGGGCATTTGCTGTTTTGGGGTGTAGCAAAAAGGTCGCAGCAAGGGACGCTCCACTTCTGAAAAATCACGTCCACTACTGATTGTTTGAGAGACCACTCGTGTGGCATGAGAATAGCTCTGCTCAGTCTGTCCGCTAAGAGGTTGGATTTCCCGGGGATATGCGTTGCTATCAGAAACCGATGAGAGGAGATTGCCCATTGCCAAAGTCTGAGAGCTTCTCGACACAGTGGATAGGACTTGGTCCCGCCCTGTTTGTTGATATACCAGACTACATACATGTTGTCCGTATGAACTGCAATAGTTCCTAAAGGAAGAAAGTCGCTGAGGGCTTGCAACGTTAAAAGCACCGCTCTCATCTCTAGGACATTTATGTGCAGATGGTATTCTATGGGTTGCCAAGTCCCATGGACCATCCTGCCCTGATAATGCCCCCCCCCCCCCACCCGATCAGAGAGGCATCCGAAGTGACTGTGGCAACCGGAACTGGGGGAACAAACAGTCGGCCCTGATGGAGTTGTGGAGAAGACATCCACCAGGTTAGGTGACTCTTGCAAGATTGCGTCACGAAGATCTCGTGGCACATGGGAAGCTGCTGGAATGACCACTGGGTGAACAACATCCACTGCAGAAGACGCATGTGGAAGCGAGCTAAGGGAAGCAGTACGATGGACGCAGCCATAAGACCTAGCACCTTCAGGACAAATCTGGCCCTGATCTTTCTGCTGAGTAGTATGATCCGAACATACTTTTGGATGTCCAAAATTCTTTGGTTTGGGAGTCTTGCTGACATCCTGACAGTGTCTAATTCTGCGCCTATAAAGGTAATAGATTGGCAAGGAGACAATGAAGATTTTTCGAGGTTTATAGAGATCCCTAACTGGTTGCAGATGTGAAGAGTGTAGTCCCTGGCCTTGAGAAGTTGATGCCTGGTGGTGGCAGAGAGGAGCCAGTCGTCTAGATACGGAAACACCTGGAATCCTTGACGTCTCAGGTGAGCCGTGACCACTGCCATGCATTTGGTAAACACTCTGGGGGCTGTAGTGAGACCAAAGGGCAGGGCTCTGAATTGAAAATGACTGGTCCCCAGCCGAAAGCGGAGAAACCTTCTGGAGCGCCTGTGAATTTTTATGTGATAGTACGCATCCTGAAGGTCTATTGAGCACATCCAGTTGTCCTTGCCCAAAAAGGGTAGAATGGACTGAAGCTTGACCATCCGGAACCTTGCCTTCTTGACAAACTTGTTTAGTTTGCTGAGGTCTAAAATTGGTCTCCAATCTCCCGTCTTTTTGGGAACCAAAAAGAATCTTGAGTAGATTCCGGATCCTACCTGGTCTGCTGTTACTAGTTGGATGGCTCTTTGATACCTCTAGCTTTGCCAACTCCCTTAGACCGGCTGAAACGTCCAGGAGGGATTGATGAAAAGCAGGATATCTCACGAAAGGGATATTGTAACCCTCGGATATGATCGACTGTACCCATTTGTCTCGAGAAAGGGAAAGCCAGGCTGTTGGGTACAGCGACAATCTTCCCCCGACTGCCTCCAAGGGTGGACAGTCGGGCAACACCTCAGGGGTGCTGGAAGTGTTTATCAGAGAGAGGCTCTCTGCTGCCCTGATTCTGCGGACCCCCTCTGCCCCTAGGGCGGCGTCTATTGTTAGTAGCCCCTCTACCTCTGGGGGTAAACTGACCACGTGCGTCTGGCGCGACTCCCTGAGATTTACGGAACCACATTTTCCCTCCCTTCTGACCTTTGGGATAGGGTCTTGAAGGGGTGGAGAAATAGGTTCATAGGTTCATACTAGGCTATCTGCCCAAGGGCATTTATAAGCCTAGCCCATAGTTATGTGGCTTTCGCCACCCCTTTAGTTTGAATAAAAACTATGCCTATCATTTTGCTGTGCCTCTGTCAAGCAGTGACACTGAAGTAATCCCTGGGGTATATCTGCAATCTCCCATCCATTGGTCAAGATTCCTCTTGAACAAGGCCAGAGAGGTGCTCTGCCTCACATGTACTGGGATTTTGTTCCACAGCATAGGGAGTCTCTGGGTGATTAATCTGTCCCTCCAGCACGTTCTATTTATAACCGTGTCAAGGTTTAAGTCTCCCGCCCTTGTGGTTCTGAGGGATCTAGATTTTTTGAGGTGAAGCATATTCATCAAATCTGGGTTTGACATGGCCTTATATGTCAGGCACAGGTCACCTCTGAGCAAGCGGTATGAGACTGAATAGAGCTGGAGTTCTTTCAGTCGGGCAGCACAAGACATTTTTGAGACCCTTTATCCTTTTGGTGAGGAACTTTTGGGGCCTTTCAAGCTGCAGCAGGTGTCTGATCAGATACATTCCGAACGGGGCATTGTACTCAATCATAGGTCTAATGAGTGATGAGTACAGGGGGACGATGACCTCCCTTGATCTAGATGTGAATCCCTTCATGATCAGGTGGGCGATATAGAAGGTTTTCTTAACTACTTTAGCAACATGAGTGTCAAACGAAAGGCTACTGTCAACCTGGGTCCCCAGATCCCTGATGACTTTTTCTGTGCTCAGTGGATTGCCACCTATATGGTAGCTAGGGGTAACCTTGTTTTCCCGAAGGTATGACTATGCACTTTTTGGCGTTTAACTTCAGGCCATGGCTCTGGCACCAGTTATCCGTTTCTGTGAGGCCCTTCTGGAGGATATCTGTGTCAGATGTGTTTTCGACTATGGCGCCCAGTTTGCAGTCATCTGCAAACTTTGTCAGCCATAACCCTCCTGTGTTTGCTTGTACTTCAGAAAAGTAGATGCCGAACAAGAGTGGACCCAGTACTGAGCCCTGTGGGACACCACTTGTGACAGGCTTTGAGTCTGACATGGCTCCAGCAACTCTGACCCTGTGGGTTCTGTCACTTAGCCAGTTTGCAACCCATCTTGTGATGTATGGGTTTACATTCAAGCTGATGAGTTTTTCGATGATACCTGAGTGGGGTATTGTGTCGAAGGCCTTTGCCAGGTCGAGGTAGGCTGTATGGACTGCCTTTCCCTCATCAATGGCCTTGGTGATGTCTCGAAAAAGTCAACCAAGTTTAAGAGGCAGGATCTGCCTTTGACAAAGCCAAACTGGGTTGGATCCAAAGTCTGCAAGTTCCCTATGTCTTTATTTATGAGTTCCATTATGATCCTCTCCATGGCTTTGCAGATAAGGCTTGTCAAGCTAATGGGGCGGTAATTTCCAGGGTCTGTGGAGGCACCGCCCTTATGATGGACTCCTACGGCAGAAAGAGTCTTGCCGTCTTGCTCACACCTGGTCAATGTGTCCTTCACCTGAGGCCCGAACAAAGCCGAACCATCGAAGGGAGTATTAGTGAAGGATGCCTTAAAGGGGTCCGCGAAATTACAAAGCCGCATCCAGGACTGACGCCTAAGTGCCACTCCTGTGCCTGCGGCTCTACTCGCCCCATCGACTGCATAAGAAATGAGCCGCATGGAGGAGTTATAGAATTTAGGATTCTGAGCTGAGAGGCAATCTTTTCTTGAGCCCCAGCAGCTGACGGATCCTGAACTACCTTCACCTAGTTCCTTGAGAATGTGTCTCTGAAGCCGGGTAAAGCGACAGAGATAGTTCAGCGAGCACATAGCAAAGGTCGCTGAAGAAAACATCCACTTACCATACCTATCCATGGTCCTAGAGTCCTTGTTAGGAGGATGGACAGGTACAGAAGGATCGGCAAGTTCCTTCTTGGTGGCAGCCGCCACCACCATGGCATCAACAGGGACACCCTTGGTGAGAAACTGTTTGTCTGCGGGGGCCGTGATGAATTTAGAAGGCCTCCTGGGGACTGGTTCCACAGAATCCGGGGCCGCCCACGCCTTTCAAGCCACCACTTGCATGAGCGGGTCAAAAGGCGGAGACACCCAGGAGGTGGAGGGTCGAGATCCTAAAGCCTCCAGGTATACCGACTCATCCTCAGAGGGATTAGTGGAAGGTCAGTTCCCCCTCTGCTTAAGGAGTTCCAGGATGTCTGAAAAGGAGACATCCTGAGTGGGGGACCGTGGGGAACCCTCAGACTCATCTAAGTCGGTATCTGATGTCGCAGACTCGGGGGAGTCTGTGTGCTTCCTCTTGCACGTCCTCTTACGCGGGGGTTCTCCGGAAGGATCAGGAGAAAACTCAGAAGAGGAAGTTCTTCCCAATGGGGAAACCTGGGGCGATGGATCTCTGGGTCCGGGAGCAAGAGAATGGCAAGAGACATCAACAGGCACCGAAGAGGGAGGAGCTAATGGAATTGACCGTTGACTTGGCTCCGGGGCTAGAACACTCCTCATCACCTCAAAGGCTCCCCTCCCAGGGAGGCCAGAAGGCTCCCACTCCGAAGAGACACAATGCCGAAGCTCCAAGAGGGAGAGCGGGGTCGGACAAGGGTCTGATGCCACTCGCCCCCTCGGAGCCGACAAGGGAGACTCGACGACCGGATCCCTCCAAGGAAGGTCTCATGGGGGAAATCGGAGTCAGCACGGAGCCGACAGGGGAAGTATCGGCTCCGGCGCACCCACGGTCAACGTTCCGAGAAGCTCCGGCTCCGAACTCTGAAGGAGAGTCGGAGGAGGAATTTCAGGGGGATGAGGGATAGCGGTAGTCTGCTGAGACGGGCTATGGAGCATCTGGGCAAGTGCCTGTGACTTCAGCAGTCTACTTACCACCCTCTCCAAGTCATGGTCTGACAGCCTGGAAGACCTTGAAGATCGGCTCCGATGGCTCCGCTCCGAAAGTAGAGGAGATCCCGGAGCCAAGCGAATCGACTCCAAGGAAAGGGACCGAGATCTCTTCTTGGAAAGAGCCATCGGAGCCGAAGACCCTTCGGTTCCAGATGGAGCCGACAGCTTATCGGCACCAGTCCTGGTCAAGGATACGTCGGCTCCGGCCGGAGCAGACATTGACATAGGTGCAAGTGTATCGGAGCCAGGCGGCACTGATACCACCACCTCAGAGATAGAAAGATCGGCTCCAGCCGGAGCCGATCTCGACTCCGAAGGAGTCGGAGCCACCACCGAAGGCTTAGGAGCCACAGCCTGGGCTTTAGGTGGCTTAGAGGGCTTTGCCGACCCAGTCTTGGTCGGGAAACCCTCTGGCTTCAACAAGCCACGTAGAATTAATTTGTTTCTACGTTCCTGCAGGACTCTCTGGCTGAAGGAGTGACAAATAGCACAGGAGTCCTGCAGGTGTAAAGGCCCCAGGCAGTACAGAAGTGTGACCGTCTGCCAGAGACATTTTCTGACAGCACGAGTCACACTTCTTGAAGCCTGAGACCTTTACTTCTTTTGACATGGTATGCAAAAAACACACACACACACACACACACACACACACACACACACACACACACACACCAGTCACACAGTTAACTAATAAAGGGGGGGGGGGGGACTGACTAAGACACACAGACTTCCTGTCAGAAAAATAATGAAAGGGAGGCTTAAGGCCTGAAGGGAGGAAAAACTATCCCTAATACAAATTAGACAGGTAATATAGGGCAAGATAGGTAGGTACTAGTTTACTATAACTATAAAGAAAAGCAAATAAGGAAAATGGAAATTTTCCTGACTGACTTAGTACAAAAATACTAAATTTTACCTGAGCTGGTAAAAGGAGACCTCTTCGCGAAGCGGCAAACGAGATCTGGGGTAGTCACGCCTTGCATCATGGGATATAGGGTTGCCTCGAGCTGGTAAAATTAGCTCTCGAGCTTAGCAAGTGCCGAGTCGGAGCCGAGGATCGGCTCCGAACCCATGCAGCAAGAATGAAGGCGAGTTTGACAACTTAACATTAAACATTTCCTTCATCTACAAGCAAATACATCACATAGGTTGTAGAGAGTTGAGATGCACAGAAATGTCCCAGCAATGAAAAGGGGGATGGTGGGTAACCTGGACTGCAACAGTGAATACACTAACATCTACATTTATGGTAGGTACACAACTGTACTATGTTTATCGTGTTTCACTGTTACAGTCATTACACTTGGGTTGAATCCCAAAGCTGAGGTTGGGTGGCTGAGCCTAAATAGGATTAGGAGAGGCTACCAGGCCCTGCAGAAGTGCAGGAGCAAAGTCTGCTCTGGATTTAGAGTAGAGAGGTAAGAGGTAGTGCTTGGTGTAAGTGTGCACTGAACTCCAGGTTGTAGCTTCTAAAATGTCTTTGGTTGGTACTCCTCTGAGAAAGGCTGCTGAAGTGGCTGCTGCTCTGGTAGAATGTGGCCTTATGCCCTTAGGCACTGATTTGCCATGTTGTGCATAGCAGAAGCGAATGCAGTGTCCTATCCATTTTGAAACTGTCTGCTTTGAGATAGTCTTTCCCTGTGATCCTGCAGCATAAGCTACAAACAATTGCTCAGTTTTTCTGAAAGCTTTTGTTTTGTCAAAGTAGAATCGTAGCTGTCTGTGTATATCCAAAGTGTGCAGAAGTCTCTCCCCTTTATTCTTGGGATTTGGATAGAAAGTTGGCAAATGAATGGTTTGGTTAAGAGCCACACTGGAAACCACCTTTGGCATAAATGTTGGGTTTGTCCTTAGAGAGACCCTGTTCTGATGAAAAATGATGAAAGGTTCCACTGCCATTAATGCATGTAACTCTGAGACTCTTCTTGCTGAAGGAGCAGAGCAGTTTTCCATGATATTTTATATCAGCTGTGTTGGCTGGCTCAAAAGGAGGCAGTGTAAGCTTTTCTAATACAAAATTGAGGTCCCAAGTAGGTATTGGTGCTCTCCTTGGGGGTCTTATGTTTCTTGCCCCTCTGAGGAACTGCCTTAGCAGTGGATGTGAAAAAATAGGAGGTTCCGTATTGTAATGAGCTGAAATGGCAGAGGCATGGATCTTAATAGATGAAAAGGATAGGCCTTTGTCCGGCATCTCAGTTAGGTATTGTAAAATCTGAGGTATATTTGGAACAAGTGGCTGAGTCCTTGTGCCTGGTTCCAAGCACAGAATCTTACATTTTTCTGCATAAGATTTCCTAGTGCTGGGCCTCCTGGCTTATAAAATTACATCCATAACAGCTTTAGAGAGAGGTGTGGTCTGAGTGACTATATTATATGCCATGTAGCCAGATTTAAGGTTCTGAGTTGACTGTGTAGAATCTGATTGTTTTGCTGAGTCAGAAGATGAGGAATTTGAGGTAAAGGCCAGGCTGGGCCTTGAGATAAGCTCTTTAGGATTGGGTACCAGTGCTGGTGTGGCCAGTCTGGGGCAATCAGGATCATTTTTGGCTTCTCTTGTCTGACTTTTAGGAGTACCTTGGGAAGAAGAGGCAGTGGAGGGAAGGCATAAACTGTCATGGTTTTCCAGCTGAATGAAAGAGCATCCACTTTCCATGCTTGTGAGTGATGAGTTCTTGTGCAAAATATCTGTAGTTGGCAGTTGTGAGGGGAGGCAAAAAGATCTATGTCTGGGCGTCCCCATTTCCTTGTTATCATGCTGAAGACCTGTGGATTTAGTTTCCATTTGTGCAGATCCATGAGATTTCTGCTTAGTTAGTCTGCCAGTGTATTTTTCTTTCCTGGCAGGAATTGTGCCTGCAGATGTACTTGATAGGTCAGTGCTGTACTCCACAGAGTCATGGCTTGCCTGCAGAGGGGGTAGGAATGTGTGCCCCCTTGCTTGTTTATGTACCACATAACTGTGGTGTTGTCCATCTTCAGTAAAAGTTGTCCTGGATGTAGTTGTCCTGGATGTAGTAGGTCCTCGAAGGCTGTAAGGGCATTCTGTACAGCTAGCATCTCTTTTTGATTGATGTGAAAATGCATTTGTTCCTTGGGCCATGTGCCCTGAATACATTTTCCTGCCATGTGTGCCCCCCAGGCATAATCCGATGCATCTGTTGTTATTGTCTGCCTGGCTGTGGGCAAGGTGAAGGGCTGTCCCTTGTTGAGGTGACTGGCCCTGGACCACCATCGAAACTCCTGTTTTAGACAGGGAATTATAGTTACCATTGTTTCCAGGCTGTGGCAATGTTGAGTACAAACACTTTTTAGATACCACTGTAGTTTCCTCATATGCAGTCTTGCATATGGAATTAGTAGAATGCAGGATGCCATGAATCCCAGGGCCTGCAGAATTTTTCTTGCAGGGAGCTGGGTCTTTGTTGCCATCATTTGAAAGTAATGAGTCAGTTGCCTTTGTTTGTCTGGCTTGAGATAAGCCATCTGGGCAGTTGTATTTAAGCTTGCACCCAGGAATATTATCTCTTGAGAGGGCACTAGTTTTGATTTCTTTTTGTTTACTGTGTACCCCAGGCAAATTAATAACCTTTTTACAAATGCCAGATGCTTTAGTAGAAGGTCCTTGCTCTCTGCTTGAATAAGGCAGTCGTCCAAGTAGGGATATATTTGAATTCCTTTGTCTGCAAAATGCAATTACTGGTGCCAGGCATTTTGTGAAGACCCTGGGCGCAGTAGATAAGCCAAAGGACAGTGCAGAGAATTGGTAATGCATTGAGCCAGCTATGAATCCGAGATATCTTCTGCAAGATTGTCGGATTGGGACATGCAGGTATGCCTCCTTGAGGTCCAAAGTAACTAGCCAAGCCTTCTTGGCCAGCATGGGTAGAAGTTGCTGCAGTGTTAACATTTTGAATTTTGGAAAATCCAGGAAAGTATTTAGGATTGACAAGTCCAGTATTGTTCTCCAGGCTTTGTCCTTTCTGGGTACCAGGAAAAGTCTGGAGTAAAATCCTTGTCCCTGTTCTTGCTGTGGTACTCTGAATAGCTCCAATGTCCATGAGAGCAGCAATTTCCTTTTGTGCCTCTGCCCATTGGTGGTGTGGCAGGTCCGGCATACCTTTTGATTTTGGAAGGGTGTGAAAGTGGAACCTGTAACCCTGAGAAACTATATTCAGTACCCATTTGTCCTGGGTGATTATGTGCCAATATTGTACGAAAAGTGCTAGCTTTCCCCCTAGGGGTGCTACCAAAAATAAGTGCTTGGCCTTTGTAGAGGAAAGTCATTGGAACTACTTCCTATAAGGTTGTGATTTGTCTTCTCCTCCTTTGGGGGCAGAAGCACCCCATTGTTTAGGTCTGTAGGAGCCTTGGGGCTGAGATCTGCCTCTTGGGCATCTGTATCTGCCTCTTTGTGGCCTGTCTAACACCTGAAAGGACCAATTTTTTGAAGGCCAGTTTCTACTAAACCTAGGTGGTTGAACCTGTAAGAAATCCTTTACTGTCTGCATAGATTTTGCTTTATCCTCCATTTTCTTTAACACCTCTTCTGCCTTAACACCAAACAAAGTATCATGCTGTAGTGGAGCATCCAATAATTTTACTTTAACATGTTCAGGTAAACTTTGTTCTTTCAACCAAGCATGCCTTCGAATGACAGAGCCTGTAACTGCGGCTCTGCAAGAAGCCTCTAATGAATCAAAACCACATTGCAGAGTATGCTTTTCCACTTGTTCAGCTGCATGCAATAATTCCTGCATTTCCTTATTGTCAGGATTTTCTGAATTTGTAAGCATTTTCTGTTTTTAACAAAGACATGAGGTACTGTTGATATTTAAGCATGTGAAACTGGCAGTTTAAAGTCCTTACAGCTAAAGTAGCGGAAGTGTAAACTTTTTTTCCCTCATATATCCAGAGCTCTAGAATCCCTATCAGAGGGAAGAGGGTTTTTAGCAGTGGAAGCCTTAACCCCTTTGGGACCCTGAGAAATTGTTTCAGGGTCAGCAGCAGGGTTTTTATAAATAAATTTATAAGAGTAAATTTATAAGAGTAAGGGACCCTGTAATACCTGTCTGGCTTGACTGGTGCAGAGGAGACGGACTGGATTCAGAGAAAACATCAACAATATTAAGGGGCCTGTGTTGAGGCAGTAAAAGAAAATCTCTGAGCCTTTTCTTGGATTATGAATAATCCTGGCTCTCCCAGTGGAAATGTTCCCTTCATGGTGTGCAGAGTTTCCCCAAAAGAGCAATCCTCAGGTGGAGAGGCTGAAGGTATAGATTCCTCAGCATCAGAGTCCTGATAGGGAGGAAGAGAATAGCCCTGATCTGAAGAGGTATCAGAGGAAATAGAAACCTGGTCAGAGGAATCATAGTTAGTTTCCTGCCTAGGCCTTTTATCAGGAGGGGGATGGGAACCCCTGATCAAAGTAATTAAGTCTTTGGCCATTTTAAGCATCTGTTTCTTTGGTATGGATGACTGTCCAGGAGAATGCTGTACTTGTTTCCTTGTCTTTAATGGTGTTTTTGACTGTACCTTGGCTGCTGCAGAGGATTTAATAGTAAGCTGTGAAAGTCTGACAACACCCTCAGAAGCCAATGCCTGCTCAGCGGCTCCGGACCCATCTGAGGAAATATTTTCCATAGACCCAACACCTTGAGTATCCAGAGGCCTTGCCTAGAAGCGGTTTTGGACCTCGGATGCCTGTTCTATTCCTTGTCTGTAATGTAATGCAAAATCAAATTGACATTTAATAGTGCGTTTGTTGAATCTAGCACAAAGTGGTCAGGGCCTAGGCAAGGAATACAGTAAGAGTGAAAGTCCTTATGAGGTATTTGCTTCGAAATACAATTACTGACATCAGTCTGGAGCAAGGAAAAAAGTTTCAATGGGGTACTTAGCTTTATTGAAGACTTGATTGAAACTCTATTGAAAATCTCAGAGTCCTCAGACTGGAGAAATTGCATCTTTTATACCCCTGGCACACTGACATCATGGGACCTAGACTTTGGAACTAAGTGTAATGACTGCAACAGTGAAACACGATGAATATCTACCCTTTACGAATCAAAAGGATACCTGTGAGCCTTAGTACGGAAGCAAACTGCAACTTGCACCCTGTTCTTAAGATATGAAGGAAACAAGTGTCCTGGGTAATGTTCTACCTTCCATTTAGAAAAAGAAATAGCCAGTCTCCGAAATTTACTTGAGGAAGAGGAGTCTGGATTGGAGTGGGACATGGGGCAGGGAAGGTGGTGCTCTGCTGAGTCTCAGATGCTGTTTGGTGCTGGAATACAAGGGGAGTGCTCTGTTGAGTCATAGTTAGTCTGTGCTGGACCCATGGGGGCTGGAACTGCAAGGCCTAGATCCTTGTTCAATTTGCTACCTTTATTGCAGTCTCTCTCTCTCTCCCCCTGTCCTTCTTCTTGGTCTTGATTGCATGGCAGGAAAGACCAGGATTTTGTAGGGTAATTCCAACTAAGTTTTAGAGGCTGAACTTGAAAAAGTCCTTTGACCGTTTATAGGGGCTTAGCCTTGTACTCTAGTTTCTCAAATATATCTTGAGCCTTTGGACCAAACAGAAATTCTTTGTGAAGTTGAAAATCAAGAATTTCTGATTTATCAGATCAAAGACTGCTCTCTTAAATAAGCATATTTCCTGAATACAGACCCTGATGCAGCTGCCCTGCTTGATGCTCTTCCAAAGCATCAAAGCCACAATGTAAAGAATGTTCTGCAACCTGAGAAAGTACAGTTGTGTAAAATCTTACCATAACAGTTGATGTCCTTTTCACTGCTGCAGTATTCTTCACTAAAAAGGACTCCCTGCCAAGGGCAGCCCGACATCCAGCCACTATACAAGACCTGTTGGCAGAACAGATAGGTCTCCCAGAGACTCCTTTTGTGGAATAGACTGCCTCTTCATGTAAAGCAGAATATCTCATTTAACCTTTTTAAGCGCAACCTGGATAACTGGATGGGGAACAGAAAATACACCCCAGGGATTCCACTTATGTCCCTGCTGGACCGTGGCATAGGGTGCTGACTTGTTGGAACATGGACGAAATTCTTGGCTAGGCTTGTAAGGGCCTCATGGCCAATAGCCTAGTATCTTCCTATGATCCTATGACACCAAAGCCCTGGTTGTTACAGGGACATTGTACATAACACATATGCTCCCCGCTCACAGCATAGGGCATAAAGGTGACATACAGATGCCCAAACATCAGAACTGATGAGCCCCAGGAGAAACAGTCCAAGGAAAAAAAATAAGAGGAACATGCGCATCCAGAAAGAAGGGGAGAAAAGAAAAGGGGGAGGAGAAAGAGAGCAAATACTGCAACAGTGAAGAGAAGGACATCTACTGTTATGGTATGATTTTTACACAATTGTACTGTCTTTCCATATCACTTTTGCAGTATTTGTCACTAAAGCAAGAGTACCAAAGCTCAAGAAGAAAGTCAGGAGGAGAAAGGCCCCGAAGAACTCTCCAGAAAACCATGCAGCACAGCTCCGGCAAACCCAGCTCTTGCCCTGGAAACAATGTCTAATTTCTAATACTTAGTGAAAGTAAGGACAGAAGAAGAAGTAGTAGCTTCAAGGATGGAACTGGTATCCAATCTTTTGGAGGGGGAGAAAAAAAAAGCACCAGAAGAAGCCATTGCCCTGGTAGAATGAGCCTTGACAGAAGACAGGCTTTTCCCATGAAGAGTAACAAAAGGAAATGGCCTTAGAGATCTAGGATGAAATGGTTTGTTTAGAAACAGCCAAACCTAAAGACCCACTCAGGAATTATTGATAGACTCCCCAAACTAGGCATCAACCCCTATATCCCTAGGTGGGTTGCAAATTGGCTCACGGATAGAACCCACAGTGTGAAAGTAGCAGACTTCAAGTCAGACTGCCGACCAGTCACAAGTGGAGTCCCACAGGGATTGGTCATGGGTCCTCTCCTGTTTGGCGTCTACTTCTCAGAAATCCAGGCCAACAGGGAGGGACTCTGGCTGACAAAGTTCACCAACATGGTGGGACTCTGGCTAACCAAGTTCACCAATGACTGCAAGCTGGAAGCCATTAACTCCAAGTGATGTAGAAATCCTACAGAAAGGCCTCACGGAGACAAACGACTGGTGTCGAAACCATGGCTTTAAGCTTAATGCCAAAAAATGTGTCGTCATTCCCTTTAGGAAAAACTCAGTTCCCACTAATTACCACAGTGACAGTAGCCCACTGAAGGCTTATAAGAGATGTGGGAACACAGGTTGACAGCAACCTCTCCTTCGGCCACCACACTGCCACTGTGGTCAGAAAGTCCTTCTATGTGGCACATCTCATTACCAAGGGTTTTGCATCCAGGAAGAAAGAGATAATCTCTCTACTCTTCCCTCATTAGACCAATCATCGAGTGTAATGCTCCATTTGGCATGTACCCAACTAAACACTGCAACAGCTGGTAAGGACACAAAAGTAACTCACGAAGAGGATTCTAAGCCTTAAACACATGCCCTACATGGACAGACTCAAAAAAACTCCAGCTTTTCTCTCTCATATCGTCTATTAAGAGGCGATCTCTGCTTGAATTACAAAGCCATGTCTGATCCAGCCCTGTTAGAAGTGTTACACCTAAAGAAATCCCAATCCCTCCACACCACACGCTCCAGGGACCTCAAACTCATTACCACAGTCAACAGAATATGCTGGAGGGACAAGTTCATAACCCAGAGACTGCCCATGCTCTGGGATAGACTTCCCATACATATCAAGCAGAGCACCTCACTGGCCCTTTTCAAGGGAAATCTTGATGAGTGGATGGGAAATAGAAAGTTCACCCTGGGGATCAATCCAGTAACTCTACTTGATAGAAGCACCAGGAACTAACAGCAGCATGATGCCAAAGTTTACCCCGGGGATCACTCCAGTGGATCTTCTTGATAGAGGCACCGGGAACTAACAGCGGCATGATGCAAGGGCACTTCCATGGGCTAGGCTTGTAAAGGCTCCAGGGCCGCCAGCCTAGTACACACATATATAAACCTATGAACCTAGGATAAAACGAAACAAAAGTTGTTCAGATTTAATACTGGCTTTAATCTTACCCAAATAATATCAGAGTTGTCTATGCAAATCCAAGGTGTAAAGAACCTTCTCACCAGCAGACTACAGTGAAGGGAAAAAGTGGGAAATGAATAGACTGATTAAGAGACAACTCATTAACCACTTTGACCATAAAGGAGTATTAATACTAAGTGAAACCCTGATCCTTTGGAAACCAAAAATGAATGTTCAGCTATAATGGCCTGAAGCTCAGACACCCTTCCAGATGAAGTGAGGGCCAAAATAACAGACTTCCAAGTACAATGCTATAGGGAAGCTGAAACTGCAGGTTCAAAAGAGGCCAGAGTCAATTTTCCAAAAACAAAATTAAGGTCCCAGGAAGGAGGAATAGCCTTTCGGGGGGGGGGGGGGCAATATGAAGGATGCCTTTAAGAACTTGTTTGACCTCAAACCTAGAATCCAAAGGAGGAGTCAAAGGCAGATGAGCAAAAACAGCTGAAAGGTAGGTTTTAACTGAATAGTATGCCAACTCAGCATTGGGCAATTCACACAAATATGAGAACACCAAAGGAACTTCCACAAAAAGTGGATCCAGACTATTTGCAAGACACCAGATAGAAAATCTCTTCCATTTGGACAAATAAGATTTCCTGGTAGTAGGTCTCCTGGCCTCCTGCAAAACCCAATGCACATCCTCAGAAAACAGGTGCCTAAAGGGGATCAAAACCTTATCACCCCACAGTGTCAGATGAAGAATGGACAAGTATGGAAATAAGAGACCCCTTGTCTTGTGCAAGAAGGTCCACTATGCAAGACAACTTGTGGTGACTGCTCTTGGCTAAGTGCAAAAGAGGAAACTGGTGCTGTCCAAGTAACAAGGGGCTCACCAACAAGATTTTGGGAGAGTTTTGTTCTATCTTGAACAGTACCCCTCGGTATGAGAGGAAGGGGAGGAAAGGCATAAAGAAACATCCCCTTCTAAGATAAAGACAGGGCATCCACCCGCCAAGCCAGAAGACATGGGACTCTGGTGCAAGAGAGATGAAGTGGTCTGTCCTTGGGTAGATATTTTTGTTCACCAGGCAGGTACTCCAGAAGGGAGGCAATGTCTAAAAATCTCATTGTGAATCATCCACTCATAAGTCTGTGTAATGGATCAGCTCAGTCTGCCACAAAGGTTCTGATCTGCAGGAATATAAACAGCCTGAAGAGAGAGAGTCACCTGATACTGGACCACCAGATCCCAAACCTGAACAGCTAGTCTGCACAAGAGTAAGACTGTGTTCCCCCTTGCTTGTTGATGTACCACACCACTGTGGCATTGTCTGTAACAATTTTGAAGGGCTTTGTTAGGAATAAAGAATGAAAGACCTGAAGGGCCAGAAGAGCGCTTCTTTCTTATGTTGATAAGGTCCTCCTTTTGGCAAAGAGACCAGAGGCCCTGGACTTTCAAAGGGGCAAAAGAAGCTCCCAACCAGTCATCTGAGGCATCCAAAAATAGGTTCTGAGTGGGCATTGGAGGCAAAGGAGGAAGCCCCAGGTTAAGGGACAATTGATGAATCCGTCACTGAAGCTCTAGCTTGAGGCATGGAAGAGGAAGAATTAGAAAGTACAAAGGCTGAGAATGTTGAAGCCAGACTGACTTTAGGAACCATTATGGCTTTCTAATATGAAGCCCGACAAGAGGAAGTATAGAAAAGGTGGAATTCATAAATCTCAGAGCCCTTAGAAACTCCCTGGCCAAAACAGAGACCAGAGGGAGAAGGGAGAGAAAGAAATCGGAATCAAAGCCTTGTGCGGAGACAGAGAAGCCAGCATAGGAATGGTCTGGAGCCTGTACCAAAGAAAAACATGACTCTGAAAAAGAGTCAGGAAGGAGTTTTGGAAATTCACTGTTAATCCTAGGCTTTGTAACAGCCAAATAGCATAGTGAAGATGCTGAAGCAAGTCTCTGGAGAGGAAGCCTGAATGAGCATATCGTCCAGAAAAGGAAAAATCTATATTCCCCTCAACCTGCAAAAAAGCAATCACATAACTGACACATCTGGTGAAGACCCTTGGGGCAGTAGAGAAGCCAAAGGGCAGAGAACTGAAAAGCAAAGGAAAATACAGAATTGTAAAAATTCCCTGAAATGGGGATAAACAGGAATATGAGATAGGCAACCAGCAGATGAAAGAGCATTCAGACCAACAATCAAAGATGACGTTCGGACTAACAGCAAAGCAGTTCTGAGATCTAGATGTTCCTACATCACCTTTATGCTCTACGCTTTGAGTAGGGAGCATACGTGTGAAATACAACATCTCTATAATAACCCAAGGCTTTGGTACACTGGCCAAACATTCGGCTGCCCTTGACAGGGGATCCTTTTAGTGAAGATGTCCTTCCATATCAATGTTGCAGTATTCAAATGTTGCAGAGTTCTAGCAGTTCTTTCTGGAGAAATCCATCTTCCAACCCTGCCAGTTTCGGTTTTATCTGGTCCAGGAGAGATTCCTGGAATTTAGTCATAAGAAGACGGTGATTTAAAGCTTTGTTGCTAAGGTGGCAGACGTGTACATTTCTGTCTGGCCAAATCTGTCACGAGTTCAACCCTCTAGGCAGAGGGCTCCTAGACGCACTGCCTTTTGCTCCTTTGGGTCCTTAGTAAACAACCTCAGGATGTTAACCTTAAAAAAAGGCACTGATGAAAGTAAAGGACCCTGTAAAAAAACAATCTGGTTTCTTGGGGCCAAGGGGCTGGGAGTCAGGCTACAGGACCAGTCTTTAACACTATCCATAACCTTTAGAACTGGATTAACAGCCAGAAGTTTGTGCTAAAGCTTAAGAAACCCTTACTGTTTTCTTGAGGGTAATCCTGATCCCACAACTGAAAGACTCTCAGCTTGAAGAAGGTCCCCCTAAAGAAAAAAAATTCCTCAGATGGTGAGTCTGAGGCAAGGGTTTTCATCAGCCTCATAGTTCACATTCATATGAGGTTACTAGGATATTGGCCCTAAAGCCCTTATAAGCCTAACTATATTTATTCCAAGCTGCTGAAAATTGTCAGTGGTTACGCAAGTGAAGTTTGCAGAGGTAAGGGTCTATGGTAGTTAATACAGACTTCCTTTGTCCAGGAGGAACAAGACGTTAGCACCACCCCAGGAGTGAATTTGCAGTCACCATCCATTGTTCTAGGTGTAGTTTGAAGAGGGTCAGGGAGGAGCTTGTTTCACATGAATTGGAAGCTTGTTCCAGAGGAGTGGTGGTCACTGGGACATGCATCTATTTCTCCAGCATGACCTGCTCATCTCAGAGGCTAGGTTAGGATCCCTGGAGCGAATGACTCTCATGCAGTTTGCTTTATGAATCTGTAGCATTTCCATCAGGGCCAAGTCAGAGACTGCCCTGTAAGCTAGGCACAGTTCACCCCTTAGCAACTTGTAGGAGACAGAATACAGTGATAGGGCTTTCGGTCTTTCCACACAAGACTTGTTTTCTGTACCCTATAATTTCTTGGTGAAAAACCTCTGTGGTCTCTAATTGTTGCAGGTATCTGATGAGGTACATGCAAAAGGGAACACTGTACTCAATTATGCCTTTACTTATAAGAGGTGCCACACTGAAGGACTTCCTTCCTCTGAGTATGTGGTGGTCAAAGTTCTGACTGCTAGCAACCTGAATACAAAGATCATGTACCACTGGGTCTACACTTGGGGGGGGGGGGGTGTCTACAATGTAATTAGCAGGGATGTCAACTTTACCAGAGGGAATAATAATGCATTTTTTTCCATTTAGCTTTGGCGCCAATCATTTGTCTGTGTTAACCCAGTCTGCAATACATTACCATTGGGGTACTCCATGATTGCTCCCAAATGCCGTGGATAGGTCAAGATAGGCAGTATGCACAGTATTTCACTCATCCAAACCCTTGGTGACTTTCTCGAAGAAGTCAATCATGTTTAACAAGCATGCTCTACACCTTTAACTAATCAAAAATAGGTTGGGTCCAGAGTTTGGAGATTATCTACTTCCTTGTTAATAAGGTCCATAATGACTCTTTCCATGGCCTTGCAGAGGGGGCTAGTCAAGCCTATGGGCTTATAATTCCGAGGGTCAGCTGACAGTCCCCCTCTTTGCAGAGAGATTACTGTTCCTGTCCTCCATTCCACCAGAACATAGCCAGTTCTCAAGCTGTGGTTAAAAAAAGGTATCCAAGTGGGTCTGCTAGGTCATGTTTAAAGTTGTTTAAAAGGCAACCTGGGATGCTGTCTGGTCCCACTAATGCAGTGTTTCTGGCCTTGGAGGGCAAAGACATGACCTGCTCTCTTGAGATACTAGGATGAGGAAAGGTGGCAGGTATACTTTGGGGGATGACTCAGATTTGAAATATGATCATGAGGAAATCTGATCCACAAAAGCCAACCCACTGTAGGTATGGTATGGTATTCAGAAGAGTGACTCCAGAACCACACAACACCCTCTGGCTTGAGTGAACAGAGGGGGCCAACAGTGTGAAGTTATCCTGAAGGGTTTCTCAAGAGGCCTGGGCTGCAATCATGTTCTCCCATTTCAATAATCACAAGTCTGGGTGGACTAACCAACACAGACTAATGTCTGGCACCATTTCTTCAGATGCTGCTTTTAGTGAAGAAACCCCATCTCAGCATGACCAGCAGATGCCATAGCATTCTCTCTCGTTCTCAGAAAACTTCTTAAGTGATTCTGCCCTACACTTAATGGTTGGTTAGTACTCGCAATGGGAACATTTCTGGAGTGTGTGCCCCAGGCCAAGGCAGAACAGAGTACAGAAATCTTAAGAGTGATTTGCTTACTTCCCTCTAAGCAAACAACCTTAGTCATTGACATCGAACAGAAATAGAGACAATAAGCTTTGAAAAAAACATATTCCCCAAGGGGGTACTAAGCTTTAGGCATTTATTCTCTAGTTTTGGATAGAGTGATGCACTCAGACTGCAATGTGTTCTTGATGGCAAGAAAACCAAGATGATGGTGGTGGATGAAAGCACTTATACCCTGATGTCCAAAAACAGGGGAGGGCTTCTGCTGGGCTAGCAGAAGGGGGAACAAAAATCTCTAGTATAGGGTGCAAACAAGGGCTTCCACAGTAAGAAATCCAAAGTAGTTATTGCTGCAACAGTGGAGCATGATGAATTTCCATAACAGAGCTGAATGGAATGAAACCCAGAGAGCCAAGATACTGGCTTATTGCAAGTGCAGGCACTGATGAAAGTTTATACAGATTTTGGATCTCTAACAACTTCTCTTTTTCTAGGAAAGGAGGCAAATTGGTCTACTTGATGTGTTCTTCACAACTGGATCGATCACTGAATACCCCCCCCCCAAGTTTAATTTCCACTCTTGAGGTTCTGTCCTGGTCTTGTTCAATTTATCTGCCACAACATTTTGTTCTAAATGAATGCAGGAAACTTAGAAGGTTAATCAGTGCTTCAAAGCAAACTTGCAAGCTACCACAGCCAGCCTGCCTAGACATATTAACTAATCATCTGCAAAGGTGGTGAACAGATTCTACAGCTGAAGCACAGCCAACATACCTTTCACAATAATGTGCTTTGGTCTGAATCCATTTGTTCCAAAGACCTTTGCACCTTTACCGTCAGACACAAATCCCCATGCAAAATCTGATGCATGTGTTCTCACAGATTGAGAAGGTGATGCGACAAAATAAGGAAGACTTGGATTAAGAGAAATTAAGTCTCCCAAAACTAAGCACTCTTCACAGAGCCCAGTACTGGAAATGCAGGAAATCAGGGGATGGAAATGGGGGGGTCCAGAGAGTCTTTAAAAAAAAAATTATTTTTCTCCTGTACAACCTTGGAAAAGGAATCATAAAAGTCATGAACCTTAAAATCCTGACATACTCCCTTGGCTGAAGACTGAAACCAAATGGAGAAGGTCAGGAAAAGTTCCAGATACAGGTCCACTTTTCCTTAGACTAGGAATCCTTCTGCACGGACAAGTCCAGAAACACAAAGCTGTGAGGGGGAAATAATGGACTTTGGGAAAGTTATCTGGAATCAAGAGGTCTAAAAGGTGATTTCTTACCCATGTAAGGGACTCCTGACACCTGGAAAAAGACTCTGCAAAGACAAACAAGGCATCTAAATAAGGAAAGTTACGCAGTCAGCAATGGGCACTCATCGGTTGTAAGCTTTTGGTAAACATCCTTACAGTAGTAAATAACCCAGAGTGTAATGCAGAGAACTGATAAAGTAACTTAGATACAAAAAATATGGGAAAACTTCTGAACTCTGTTGCAATGGGATTGTGATAACCCAAAAAAAAAAACCA
>NC_056731.1:831420118-831422618 GCF_019279795.1 Protopterus annectens
CTGTGTTGGAAACATGTTGGTGGTCCAGTTCATCCTAAGCTAGTGAGAGTATGTCACAGGACATGTTATTAAATTTGTCCACCCACTCTGTTCCAGACAATTTTGCTCAATTTTCGGAGCAAATTACGAGCGTTATAACAACAACTGCTATCCAAAAGGGGTCTTGAAAGGTGCTGTTGCCAGTAGTGCTGGTTCGACTGAGGGACAAAATGGTTCCGGACACATTCGGAAGGTTTTACCCAACACACCGGATATGGAGGTTGACGAGACACGGTCAGGAGAACTACCGTCAAGTCCCAACAGCGTTTTGGAGCACATTTTACAAACTAACAAAAATCCATTTACTGATATTGCAGAATTCGATGGAATTGGTACTGTAAGTAAAGAAACTACTTTGAGTTTAATTCAAGAACAAAAAACTTGTAAACAGACTATTTACGAGTTGGAGAAGTTAACTTTGAAATATGTTATGTTGGACATTGAAATTAGTTACTTAACTGAATGTGTTAAACGATTGAGAACAAACAAGTTCCCCAATTGTGTTACTTATGGGGACAGTTTATATATCACAGACTTGTTGATATGTTCATTGATTTTGGTTTCAATTTAATGTGTGTGTTAACGGAACATTATTGTAAACAAGTACACATTAAGAACTGAATGAACTATTTGGACAAAAAGATCAAGAATTTTTCCTGCTTTTCTTTATTTAACAGTTTATATTGTAGCACTGCAGCAAAAGCGGATAGGCAGAGAGCCAGGATAGTGGCTAGAAAACAAAAGAAGTCTAAACGAGATATTTTAGCCTATGGAAACAAGACTGCATACATTTTGAGCAACAATATTTCTGACTGTTGATAATGAAAATAAGAATACTGAAACTGTTAATAATGGAAATGATTCTACTACTTGTGCTAATCTGAACACTACGAGTAACAATATTCCTCAAACTCCTCCATGTGATAATCACAATGGTGTTATGCTGAATGACCAGAATGGTAAAACAGACTTGCACAGTAATAAAAATGGTGCTACTAACCTTATTACTAATGAAGGGGCAAACACATCTAATAGTGCTGTTCCTTTTTTGGTGGACAAACAGAGAAATGAGACAGGACCAACCTGATCCAAAGTAGTGCAGAACAAGGGGAAGGGAAGAGGCAGGAGCACAAAGAAATGGTAGTCGTTTGTAACACCACTAAATACGACATGCAAATTCATAATTTGTCGACTGTAGTTCTTCAACAGCCTATGCTAGAACTGTTAAAAAAGGTTTTTCATTCATTCCTAGTAATTCTTTCAATGTAGCTAGAACTATTGTTTATTTTAGACTAGCTTTAAGAAATTTGAATTTGAAATATATTATGCATGACATCCATTGCAACACTCCTATTACAGGCCAAATAAAAGCTAGTACCTATAATCCACCATTGATAGGTACGCTCCAAGTTTTTCAAAACATTTGTGAAACAGGTTTTAGGGCCATAAGACATGACACAAACATCAAAAATGTAAACGAATCATAAGTTAAGGGCTTTAAAGAAAGACTCTTTGTGAAAACAGTGAGTTAAGAGTAATGAAGGCCGATAAAGGTGGTAAAATAGTCATAGTGGACAAAACGGATTACAACACCTCTATGGAAGACATGTTGACAGATGATAGGACATATAAGTAAGAAAGTAGAAGTTAACTTTGTCCATCAGAGTTTTCTAAGATTAGATACATGTTTATGTGACATTTTTTGTCAAGGGGAATTAGACCAAAGTTATGTTTTTACAAGTAGAACATCCAAAAATGGCTGATCTTTTTTGTATTCCAAAAATACAGAAGAACAGACTTCATCCCCCCTTTAGACCGATCATTTCAGCTACTAAATCTAAGACCGAAACCCTCTCCACTTGGTTGGACTACATTCTTAATCCCATTATGCAAGTTTCAAAATACTATCTAAAAGATTTGTGGCATTTGTTAGAATGACTAAGAGAGTTTGAAGTACCAAACAAATAATTTTGTTTTGCATCCTTGGACGTTGTGTCATTGTATACATGTATTGATCACGAAATAGGAGTAGAATTCTTGAGAGAATACCTAACTAAAAATAGCACTCTGGACAACACTAAAATTAATACAGTTTGTACACTAATGGATTTAGTGCTTGATAACAATTTTTTCAGATTTAACAAAGTATTATATAAGCAGACTGCGGGGGTTGCAATGGGAGCAAAAGTTGCCCCAGCATATGCTAATCTTGTAGTGGCCAATTGGGAAAGTTTATTGACAACAATATTTTTGGAAAAAACATTTTGTTTTACCATTGTTACATCGACTATTTATTTTTCCTTTGGCATGGTACTGTTGAAAATTTTGTGACATTTTTAAACAGCACAATGACTTTTTTGAAGTTTTCCATAGGAGGGTACGGTCAAAGTCTAAATTTTCTTGATTTGAATTTAACTTATGACACAATTTCCAAACAGTTTGTTAGTAAGATCTACAGAAA
>NC_056731.1:831427618-831487618 GCF_019279795.1 Protopterus annectens
TCTTATCAACAATCACCCAAACCTTTACAACACTGGTACCCTCCCAGATGATATAAGTGACCACTTACATAGTCAAGCATAAAGTAGATAACCATCACCAAATTCTCTATAAATCTATTAGAAATAACAACTTCAACACTACTGATTTTCAGAACGAACTCAAAGCATGCAATTGGGCCATCCTAAAAGATCTTCCACCAGATGATGCTGTAGCCTATTTTAATCCTAATTTCCTTACCCGTCTAGATTCCCACACTCCTATCCACACCCCGAGAGCCAAAACTAAAACTGCCCCCTGGCTCTCTAAAGTACCCAAAACAAAAATCATAGCAAGAAATATAGCATGGGACAAATGGCATACCTCAAGAGACCCACTTGACCATATTAAATTCTGATAGCTAAGGAATGATACTAAGAATGCCATATTGTTAGACAAAAAAAACTTCTACCACCACCTTCAACAAAAACATCAGAACAAAACTCAAAGTTTTGGGCAGGAGTAAACAAAGTGCTCCACCCCAGACAATCCACCACTCCCACCCCATCAGCTTGTAACCTAAAATCTCCAGAGGAAACTGCAAATGTCTAACAGTTTCTTCACTAAGACTATCCAATCACTAGCTAGCCAACTGGCTCCCAGTGGCCCCAATCAGGATTCCTCCTCGACCACTACCCCACTCTCCTTTAACTTTCAGCCTGTATCTACAACCATCAGATTTCTAATTAACAAACTAAATCCCACTACCCTAGCAGTTGATCTCCTCCCACCAGAATATCTAAAGAAAGTGGCAGGTGCCATTGCATACCCTATTGCTACGATTATAAACCAAACCTTGTTCGAAGCCACCATCCCCTCTATCTGGAAGGTTTCCAACGTTATTCCTCTCCATAAAAGGAGGGAACTCTTTACACCTCTCAAACTACAGACCAATAGCCATACTATCACCGCTGGCCAAAATAATGGAAAAATGCATCCATAACTAAATGAATGCACTCTCACCCAGAATAAACTACTAGCCAACTCTCAGCATGGCTCTAGACAAAACCACAACACCACCTCAGCCCTGCTATCCTTCTCTAACTCCATTAACCTCAACCGAAACAATAAAACTTCTCACCTCTCTTCCTAGATCTCTCCAAGGCCTTTGATATGGTCAACCACCAACTACGTATCCATACCCTGAAGAAACGGTCACTAAATAACTGTGCGATTAAATGGTTCCAATCTTATCTCTCCAACAGACAACAAGTAGTATTATGGCAGAATACACTATCCACTCATCTACCCATCACACTAGGAGTCCCCAAAGGCTCCATACTAGGACCACTTCTCAGTCAATGACCTACCCACAATCACTCCCAAGGCCACCTGCATCCAATACGTGGACAACTCCACTTTAATGTGTGCAGCCTCCTCCTCAACTGAGTTGATGACTAACCCAGAATACTTACAATGATGTTGAAAAATGGTTCGCAAACAGTCAGCTTATTTAAAACCCCAACAAAACTAAGCTGCTAATTTTTCCCCCACCTATAAGTCCTCTTCACCATTCTTTACCATAAGATCCAATAATGGCACACATATCCCCAGATGTTCACACCAAACTCTTAGGGGTTACAGCTGACAATACCCTAAAATATGATACCCATGTCAATCAAAACAGTCAACAAAAAACTGGGCTCCCTCTAGAAGATCAAATCTTTCCTCACTCCATTTGCAAGAACTTCTATTGCTCATTCCCACTTACTGCCTACCCTTCTCTATGCCTCCCCACTTTTCACTAACTTGAATAAAACCACTCTTAGCAAACTTGCAAGCTGTTACAACCACATTGCTAGATTTGCTACAGGTACAACCTTTAGGACCCACCATTGTATCAACTTAACTAGGTTGGCTTGAATGGGCTAGTCTTCTTCAATACAACCAACTTAATAGCCCACAAAGTTCTAAACCACCCCAATAAGACACCAGCACTAAACAAGATTAATCCCTACAGCAACCTGAGGTCACTGCACTCTGCTGACAAACTGTTGTTTCAACCAACCAAAAGCATAAATGTTGCTGGTGACTCTCTATTTGCCAACTCTGTAGGCAAAACTTGGGACTCTCTATCTGCTGAACCTACTCTCCAGCCCTCTCTAACGCAGTTCAAAAAAAGCCTCAAACTACACTTTCCAATGCACTGGCAATGTCCCTGTTCAAAACCTAACACCCAACCCTGGTATTGGATATCTTGCCCAATTAAATGTCATTTGACTCTAAAATGTATAGGACTTTGCTTTGTGGCATATCTAGAGCTCATTAAGGGATAAAGTCCTTATCTGTGTGAAACTCTCAGTAGCCTACCATGTTCTTTAAATGTTTGTAACCTTACTGAAGGCTGTAAACTATGTTAATTTGTAAAAGTTACTAATGTAATGTAATCTACTAACTTGGAGCTTTTCTCCCTGGGCCTCCGCTGAAAATGGACATATATCCAGTCGGACCATCCCAGTAAACAAATGTAAAATAACTATATAATCTTCTAACTTCCTGAATTTTGTAATGCAGATGGTTGTCACAGGACTATACTAAATATTAGACAACTCATTTATAGAGCTTCAAGCACCAAACTCACCTGCACTTCGCATAAATATCAATAAAACTACTGCATAAATAAAACAAAGCTGTGCCTACTAAAGTCCATGGATGACCTAGCACTAGCTATGCTTGTGTGTTTCTTACTTTGAATTAAAAGGTATCCATTACATATGGCACAACTCTTCCATTATTTCTACTTTTGTCATCTCCCCTTGCCAATACTTATCTTGCTGTTTCACTTTATTTTTCACAGATGAGACTCACTCAAATGAGAAAACAGGTGTGAGAGGATTTGAAGAGCTTGTCAGCTTTGAACAGCCAACTTTCTTTGAATGAAAAAAAATACAGAATTTATTTCTATACTGATGACTTTTGCTCAGGCCAGCCTTTCGTTTTCATGTCTTTTATTGACTGCACCTTTTAAATCAGTAAAAATATATTTAAAATGTTTTTCATTTTTTTTTCACTGAGTAACTGGAATTACACAAAGAATCTATAGCTCTAACAGTTTGCCATGCTCCCCTGACTAATGTGCTACACTGAAAGTTTCTGCCATCAAGTAGGTCCATGCCTGGTCTGTATTGCTCTTTCAGATAAAGTAGCAAGTTCTGTAGTTTATGGCATGTCTTTTACAAAGACTTTCTGAATACAGTTTGTGGCCAGTTTCCATCTGAAATTCTTCACCATTGACATATTTCATGGAATTTCTCACATCCAAACTTTAAAGCTAACCATTCATCTTGTATGTAAGCTACCCCCCCCCCCCCCCACACACACACACACACACACACCTGTACAATCTCTAGATGGCTTTTGAGCTGCAGGTAACTGGTCTTCTAGCTCATATCAGAGGTCCTGTACCTTTCTGATCGGCATTTACTTGCAACACAACTGACTTATTAGCATCACACAGTATTTTAAGCAGATAAATAATCCATGTTTTAAGCACTTAAAGAGTCTTTGTCATGTTCACAGCTCCATTCCAGGCTACAGCTTTTTAGGAGTACTGTTATCACAACTTAATTAAAAAACTACATTAGTCCCCAAAACATTTCTACCACTTTCTTGCTTTCTACCTTTGCAGAACTGATCTCTCTCCAGGGTTAGAATCTGAGCCACGTATTTCAAACCAACCAGATTTACATTAGTTTTTCATACTTGAAATTATGCTGCACTATTTCAGCAGCTATGCCAGCCTGCAAGGATAATGCCCATCATGCTCATACAGTGCCAAACCGGATACAAATTCATCTGTTTATACCACCTTTCCAGCCTTCAATTGTTTGTGCAACTCTTCAGATCTATTTGTTAACCAGTTTACTCGGATTCATTTGAACCAATTCCAGACTCAGCCCTGGGGTGCCAACTAAAGTAGCATATAACCACACTGCAACAGTAACAGTCAAACAATGTAGCAGTAAACAAATACAGTACATGACTGTACAAAACTAACAGTACCCAATATATACAGTACCCTACAACTTCCCATCAGTTTTTTTGACAGATTTGCTAATCAGAGAAAAATGCCAAACGCTCCAATATAAAAAACACACTGACATACAAATAAAACCTTTTTTTTATATTGCAACCTCAGTCTTTATTGTTATGGAGTGCTTTCTGTGTGGAGTCTGCATGTCCTCCCCGCGGTTGAGTGGGCATCCCAAAGACCTGCGTAAATGGGCATGCTTTCATTGAAGGTTGAACGTTGAGCTGGCACCTCGGCGTTAGTCAAAATCTACTGCCAATCATTAGCAGACCGGAGTTCCACTGTGCCGAATCCTAACCAGGAAAAGCCGAAAGACAACAACAACAGTCTTTATTGTTATAACACTGAAATCTCACACCAGTGAGAAAGTTTTGAGTGATCTCTACTTTAGTACCAATCAGTAGTGTAGTCATCACAAGCTAGGTACATCCCCATTATTCTAGATGCCCATTTTAGAAAACAGTTACTAATACCAGCATGAGTGAAACACTTTCATTTTTTGGTATTCAGTTGTACGTTGGGGGGGCGCACTGGACAACTCCAATGTTCACATATGCGACTATTGCTCTTAGGTTAAGTTTAGGAGTAGGAAGCACCAAAGGAAATTGCAGGAATATATTATGCTAACTAATTTTCAAAGGCAGACATACATTCCCCAAAGCTTGAGGACTAGCACTGAAAAATGAAGTATATTATGAGGCATATAAAATGACTAAGCGTGCTTCAACATCTCAATGGGAATACCATGCAACAGCCAGCCTTTGATAAACAATGGATGCAATTTAAATCACTTTATAATGAAGGGACCCCAGGAGCACGTCCGCGTTCTGTTCAACAGAAGCCATATGACTAAGACTTGGCAGTGGTGTTCCAGGCACAGAAGAAGAGTTACAAAGATCTTCTCTTCAAAGTTATCTGAAGGGAGGATTTTTCTTTTGGAAGGCAGCAGCAATGGGGAGAAAAACTGTACTAAAGTCGTGTCTGAATAACTTGGCATTTGTTATTCTTGAGATCTCTTTTGCATGTAAGCAATTGGTAGTGTTTACAATCACTTGACTCAGATTCAATACAAAATAAAATTGTCTTGTTTTAGGACAGTGACCATACTACTTATCCATTCTGTTGGCTTACTCTCTTCTTAACGATACCCAAACCTTCCGTTCACTTCAGTTCCTGCTTTATTCTACTCACAAGAGAGTTACTGATACTCAACTTGGAACATCTGCATGGCAAAGTGAGCAGAGCAAATCAGCATAATCATACCAAACATCACTGCTATACCCTGCATAGCATCAGAGATGTATGTGTGTTAATACATTTGTACATGTTCTCTTGTTGTGTCATACGAGTTTTGTATGAACCAAGTGATCCAAAACAGTCTACTAATGAGTGAAGTTCTCATCGGTGTACCAACAGCTCCAAAGCATTAAAAAGTACCATCAGATAACTAAAAACATTTCACTTAAAGGCACTCTAGACTTCACTATAATCACTTTTCACCTCAAGAGACAACCAACAGCTCATTTTCAAATGTCCAATCAGCACCACTGAAACTGTCTGTTAAAATACACTCCTCTCTTAGCATTCTATTAAATTTATTCCAGCAGGACAGATCTTCCTCTCATCTGTACAGCCATGCCTACTCCATGCAGCTTGAAATTTTCTGCCTCCAAAACTGTCCACTCCTTTTCAGATGGCTTAAGTTACTGTCACGTGCATTTTCAACATTTAAATTTTTCATGTAATCCTTACTTGACTAGCAATTTATCTTCATACATCCACTGCATCCGCTAATCTACTCAAAGACGTACTTAAAATTTCAATTGCCTTGCATACACCCATAGCTTTTGATGAGTTTCTGTTGAGAGCCTGACCGTTGTTTCGTCTCTCAAATTAAATGATCCATAGTTTAGTCAGACCACTGCTTCTCTCTCATTACTAATCCACCAACATTTTGACTCCATTTTTGACTCAGTTCTTCTCACTAACTCAGAGCTCTATGGTCTCTGTAACATCCTGTACCAAGTAGGAAATAAATGGTAAATTCATTCAAAGTTCTCCAATAATTCCTGATTTTTCCAACCTGTACTGTAGGACACTGTACATTTTCAGAACTCTATAATAATCCATAATGGGTCAAATTTCTGGATACAAATCTTTCAGTTTTCTGCTAACTTCCTTCCAAACAGAACGTCTGGTAGCTGCTACTTTTGATTGCAAGTTACAATTCTGTACTTCAAAACAAAAACTTTTTCCTCATTTTTTTTTTTTTTTTTAACTTCAGCTTATTTATTTATTCAAATAAGGAACTTGGCCTTTATCCAACAATTACAAATTAAATGATATAACTTCTTAATTAGATGGAACTTACGTAATTGTGGCAAACAGTGGCAATGTAATAAATTCTGAAATGTTTGGTGAGATGGAGTTTAAAATTGAGAGTAATTATCTTATTAGCTACTGCTACAAGTGTCCAGAGCAATGAATATTCAGAATAATTGATACATGAAAGAAGTAGAGCATTAAAAATCAAAACAGAATCAGATACAAGCTCAAGAAATAAGGAGAGATTGGGATTTTGGATGCAGTCTCTAAAGGAGAACAGAGTATTATATTCATAAAATAGAGTATTTTAAGAACCAAATCAGCACGACAATGGAGAAGACTGATTGTCAGAGATATGGACAATAGGCAGCTGGAATTTACTGGAGAAAACTGGCAAAGGAACCAAGGTACTGGGAGCAAGAAAGGGAAAGGGGTAATGGAATGGGAAGAGGCCAAGAATTTATCTGGACTGTAGGTTAGCGATGGATATCAATCCTTGATAGGGAAGGCAGAGTATAGGCAAAGAGAAAGAAATAGGGGGCTCCTAAATGAAAAACCAATACTATTGAGTTTTTAATAGAATCTAGAACAGAAGCTGCTGCTAAAAACAGGAATAATTAGTCAAGTATAAGAATCTGAGGATCTTAGAAAGGATTGGGAAGAGACTGGATAAGAAATTCACACAGACAATGGGGGAGGGACTATATTATTTATATATATATCCTGAATATGCAACAAAGTCTAAAAGGAAAAAAAATGAAAAGACCAATGGTTAGACCACAGCTGAAGATAAAAATGGAATAATCCACGTCAGGAAATAAATCACTCGCAGCTTCACAGTAGTGCCCTTTATAAAACCAAACGTTGTAACTGAGATGTAGTAGTCAAGGTAGGAAACGGTTCACTTGCAGTTTCGCAGTACTTTATTAAACAAGAGTAAGCGCTTTCACGATCTAAGTCAGCGGATTGCTTCTTCAGACTCATAAAAACAGTTAAAACATTGGTATTTAAAATATGGTTCAACCAATGAAAACACATATAGAACTATGACATAGACTAATTAAAATTGCATACATCAGTACATTAATTTGCCTTATATCTCCAAGGTGTTCAAGGATAGAGTTTTATGCTGACTGCAGAACACAAAATTTGGTTTATTTCAGCTTCTGCACTGTCTAACATGCCTTTTATATAGGCAAAACCAATAGGTGTCTAAAGAAACATATCCTTGAACACCTTAAGAGATATAAGAAATAAAAACGACACAAGTGCTTTAGCAAAACATGTGGAAGAAGAAGATAGGAAACATTTTTAATTTCATGGTTTTAGAAATAATAAATAAAAGTAAGAGGGGAGGTGATATAAGGAATAGGGTAGAGGAAGCAGAACAAAGATGGATTTTTACTACTTCAGGCAGATAGGTCTCCTGGATTGAACAATGCTATTTCCTTGAAACCTTTTTTTAAAATCCAGACCACTAAAACATTAAGTAATATGGATTATTACATAAAATGTGTCTGTTATATGTATATTTTATTTCATCTTATGCAGAATATAAGGCAAATTAATGTACTGATGTATGCAATTTTAATTAGTCTATATCATAGTTCTATATGTGTTTTTATTGGTTGAACCATATTTTAAATACTAATGTTTTAACTGTTTTTATGAGTCTGAAGAAGCGATCAGCTGACTTAGATCACGAAAGCGCTTACTCTTGTTTAATAAAGTAGTGCGAAACTGCAAGTGAACCATTTCCTACCTTGACTACTACATCTCAGTTACAACTTTTTGTTTTATAAAGGGCACTACTGTGAAGCTGCAAGTGATTTATTTCCTGACGTGGATTATTCCATTTTTATCTTCAGCTGTGGTCTAATCATTGGTCTTTTCATTTTTTTTCGCTTGAGGTGTACACCAGGCGTTTATCCAGCTTTTGTTTTCTTTCACAAAGTCTAAAAGGAGTTCGTATCTTTGCCCGGAAGTGTTTACATAGGTATTTTTATACCCCAAGTAGACCCCAAAGAATTTTTCCTCGGGTAGATAGCAAATGTTGGAGGTGTGACTGACAAGAAAGAGGTAGCTGGGAACATATTTTTTGGAAGTGTGATGAGCTGGCAGACTTTTGAGATTCCCTGCAGACCGCTCTGTCGGAGATGCTGGGTGAGGAGACTGGACTGACTGGGAGATTTGTTTTTTTAGTTATGCTAAAGAATCGGAATTGCCTAGACATAAAGGCTTGCCGACTAATTCTGGTGGCCACCAAAAAAAGCAATTACTAGAAAATGGAAATCAAAGTCTAGACCACCTTTACTAGAAGTAGTGAATATAGTTAACAGAGATTAAACAACTAGAATTGGGATCTTTAGAAAAGGGAAGGAACAAACTAAAAAGAAAAAATGGGAATTGTGGGAACAATATATGCAGAGCAGGAATGAGGTTTAAGAGGCAGGATTTGAATGAGCTATATAATGCTTAATTGACAATGACTGGATGGCTTATAAGTGATGTATAATGTTTACAACTATAGTTGTTTCAATGGTGTCGGATGTAAACCTTTTGTAACTTAAGTATTTTGTATGTTTTTCATTTATATAAATGTAAGACTGCATTTGTCATGTGTAATTAAATGCCTTTGTCAGACGTGTAAATTTAATAAAGATGTTTGGAAAAAAAAAAAAAAAAAAAAAAACAGACTCTGATACAATACAGTTAACAGACCAAATAGCCTAAAGAAGTCTTTCATTTTCTCCAAGCAAATATTTTTATCATATGCATAGAAAACATGAACTAAGACTACAGACATTTTTTTTTTACATCTTCAACAAATATATAGTTTTATAAACGTTATGAGCCATAGAAAAATTCTGGGTAAACATTTCCAAGTAAAGACTTTCCAAGCAATAATAGCTGCAGTTAAACCGCGGTGGTGGTGCTGCGGTAGCGTTGTAGCCTCACAGTAAGACACTGTCCGGTTTGACTCTGAGCAGCTTCTGCGTGGAGACATGCGTAAATGGGCATACCTTTGTTGAAGGCTGTGCATCAGGGCTGGCAACTCAGTACGTAAAAATCAACTGCCAATCATTAACGGACCGGAGTTCCGCTGTGGCGACCCCTAACCGGGAAAAGCCGAAAGTCACAACAACTAGCTGCAGTTAAACCAACTAATCTTAAAATTAGTTGCTTCTAATGATTGAGATAATCCAAATTACATTAATGAAATGTCAATTTTTTCCTCAATTCCAAGCTCTAGTATTAAATTTATCAAGTTTCATAAAGAACGATTTACTACACCATTGCTATTAATAACCACAGAAAAATAGTTCCATAATTTGGGAAGCTACAACGTCTCTAAGGGAGACAGCAGATCTTCTATATTTGACTTAATAATTAGAATCCAAGTCAAAAGTTAAAACACAGCACTGTCAAAAGACATTACATTTCTCAAATCACACAGTAGCTTTTTAATAATAATTTAATATGCATGTTTAAATCAAAGCAATCTAAAGTATAAGGAATAGGACTACATTTTGTTAAGAATGTTCTCTCTCTCAAGCAAAGTGACTTTTCCTTTACACAATGCGAGAAACTGACAGTAATAGACAAAAGTACACAATGGCCTTAACTTAAACCTTGTGTATAGACTCAGTTATAAAATGCATAGCAATGATACATGCACTTATCTGTAACATCAAAGTCTGTTTTCCAATGAACGATCTTCGTCCTACTAGGGTCTTGTGGTAAACAATACTACAGTATTTTATTTATTTATTTTACATTTGTTGACCGGGCTAGTCTAGCTGGATACATTTCCATTTTCAGTAGAGGCCCGGGGAGAAAAGCTCCACACAAATTATAACCAAAAAAAGTTAAAATAAACAAGAAAATGGACAAATCATCATAGATGAAAAGACAAATAATAAAAAAATATAGTACCCAATAACAGATATATACATGAAGAGAATCACATTTCTAAGAATAACATTAATTAGCTGTAATAACATCAAGAACAAGGCACAAAACAGAGAGCAAAATTGACTTATAATATTATATAGAACTAATCTTAGTAACAAAAGGAGAAAGAGAAGCACTACAGTAGGAGAGGAGGAAGGGAAGCAGTTTAAGAAAAGAGAAGGGAAAGTTGAGAGAGATTAACAGAGGAAAGAAGAAACAAAAAACTCTAAAAGGAGGTAGACTGAAGCAGATTCAGTAAAGAGAGAGAGAAAGTAAAGTAGTAGGAAAGCGCAGAGTAGTAGGAAAGGAGTTAAAAGATTAGTCAGGTTTTGAACAGGAACAGAGCCAGTGGCTTTGGAAGCAATCTTTGATTTTATGTTTAAAGAGAGGCAGAGATGTGGTAAGATGCTTTCGCAATTAGACACATAAAAAGAAATGATAGACACACTTACATAGTTGTTCATAGAAAGTTAGCCACTGTATATTAAAATAAGCCATGATGCAAACTAAGCAAGATGAATCACCTACAACTGTAGTGTACTGTAAAGGTTTCCAAATCAAACACGGAACAAAAAAACAAAATGAAAAAGGTCCATATGCCTATCAGTCAAATGAAGAGTCACCTACAGCCAACTCTGAGCCTGAGACTAATGAAATTTACACAAACTTTGCATAAAAAAGTTCTAACAGGCTGTCTCTACTAACCTAAAAATAAGAGTATCAATCGATATAAAACTAACATTTAAACTGGAATACTCGAGAGCCATTATTATTCTGAAGTCAAAATCAATGATTATGGAAAGCAACACCTTATTATACACCATCATTACACAACTGTGTGTTTTCTTAAATGCCATTAAGAGAGTGAGATGCAATGGTTCTGACTGCCTTCCTACTGTGGCAGTCAAAAGAAAAGGAGCCAGTCATGCTACCATCAAGGAAATGGCACATTTCTTTATTTCTTATTTTATTTCACATTTGTTAACCGGGAAAGTCCGACTGGACACAGATCATTTTTCAGCTGAAGCCTGAAGAGTAAAGCTCCACATGAAGAAAAAAAATACATTCAGATGAAAGCACAAAAGATATCAGT
Source organism: Protopterus annectens (assembly GCF_019279795.1). NCBI lineage: Eukaryota > Metazoa > Chordata > Ceratodontiformes > Protopteridae > Protopterus > Protopterus annectens. The sequence continues at coordinate 831,439,058 of NC_056731.1, forward strand.
TCAAAAAGAACACTACATTTCAGAACAATCACAATTAGTTAACAGTTTAAGTAGCAATACAGATACAACAGGTTCAGTAACAAGCACAGGTACATTATGATAGTCTGTGACTGAAAATAATGCAGTATACAGTAGGCTTGAGATTTGGCAGGTAGATTTGCAATCACAACCAGTAAAATGAATGTTTTATGCATTTATAAATCTAGTGTGGAATGTTTTTTTTTGTTGAAGTAAAAATGTATGTCTTATACTTTATTTGGATAACTCGCCTGTAATCTGACCACAAAATAGTAGTATACTTGCATCCTGTCTCTCACTCCCTCAGTATTCTAATATTGTCTACTCATCTTCACATAATGATCATCTATTTTATTACGCTCACCAATTTATACATCTCGACTTGCATTGCTTCTTTGAAGGATGCAAGTATACTACTATTTTGTGGTCAGATTACAGGCGAGTTATTATCCAAATAAAGTATAAGACATACATTTTTACTTCAACAAAAAAAAAAAAAAATTCCACACTAGATTTATAAATGCATAAAACATTCATTTTACTGGTTGTGATTACAAATAATGAAAATTATACTATAAACAATTACAAAACAACTGGTTGTGACTACAGATTCTGAACATACTGCTTTCAGAAGGCCATAATACACACAATAGTTTCTTAAAATAAAGAAGTGACATACAAACTATATCACAAAAGATTACAAAATGTAAGTATACACTACAAAAGGCCACATAAGGTACAGAGTATTTTCCTAAAATGCAGATGTGATGTGCTAACTGTATAATAGAGCAAATAAGTATAGGATAACTAAACAGGGAAAGAATTTCAAAAATTAAGAATTAAAATGTGAGGCACCTCAGCATTTTCAACTTTATTCTGTTTTTCTCTATCAGATATATAACCTGGAAATGCCTCCACTAAAATTTCCACTCGTGTTATTCAAAATAATCTGCTTTTCCATCCCATCTTGATGGCAGTGGCAAGTCAACTGTTACACTGTCCTTCCATCAGTATACTATTAAAAAGCAGAGTATCATTAAGCAAGTTTGCTTGGACAAATGTTCTTGGATCCATGCTGTACCTTAAACTCTGCAAATTTGTTCTTCTTATATATTATTAGTTTGTGGACCTTGGTCCATTGTTTATATACATTATTCAGTCATAAATCTCTCAAAATGATTTACAAGATGAGAAATCAAATTACTTTCATTGGGAAATAGCAGCAAACTTAAAGCATTCGTAAGAACAGGAGCAAGACACAAGTGCTTTGTCAGAATAAAATATTTGTTTACAAGTATATTTAATGGAGCTATCCGCTGGCATGCTTGACAATATAGCAAGCTTAGTCTCCAAATCTGTTTTTCCCCCCCAAACACAACACAAATGCCTATCACACAGGTTGCAAGAGACAACAGGTATAAGATAAAACATCTTCCTCCAACCACTGACCACTGGTAAACAAACTCTACATTCCATGACAAAAATCCTGTAGTCATCAAATGGGCAGACTCTGACAATGTTCTAATCAGGAAACAGAGTGAAAGAAAGGGATAATAAATCCTTCAAGGTTGCTGGCCCAGAATACAGGAATACACTGCCAAATGAGAAATGGCTGAAATATTAATAAGAGTAAGCAGCACTTCTTATAGAAAAATATTCTTCTCTCATTGATGAGCAACAAAAATGTATTTTCACCTAATCTTCTTACTACCTCAAGCTAACAAGCCTATATTCATCTCAGTGGAAACAGCTGATAACTAAAATTACCACGATATGCACATAAATTCTGTACACAAATTATGGTAACAGCACTGAAACACTGACAGGAATAAGTCCTGCATTACAGTATATGGTTTTGTTAACACTAGACAGAGCCCGTTTGTACTACTTCCATTTTTTAGAATACTTCTGACAAAGTAACTAATTCTGTGTAGTCCACAGCAGAAATATTTATTTGTACTACTTTTTACTTAACTGCATATCTTGAATTTTTTCTTCCCTGTGAAGACTACCAGCCTAGCTAGCTGGAATTTTGTAAACAATTCTATGTTATTTGTGAATAGTAATATGGTTTGTATACTTGTCTTACAAATGTAAAAAAGTACATGTTATGTTAAACTGTGTTATGTGCTGAGCTTCTAGAATATAACCAAAGTGTACCTACTGGAAAAGAACAGAGTTAATTTAACTCTGAGAAAATAAGTGAATTGTCTACAATGGTGTTTATCTCAGCTAGGAGACAATGTATGCAGCTAGAAATGATTACTATTATCTGGAAACAGAAATAATTACAGGTTTCAAATGCGAACGTCTACGACATAAAGATCTTTGACATAGAGATGCTAAAATTTTGAAGTTTCTGTTAGCCTGGGAACTGAAGGCAGAAGTGTCAAATAGTGGTAGCATCCCGTTAACCCAGCAGTAATGTGTATTATTAATTTAAAAACTTTCTCTGAGAGTCTGCGCATTTTGTATTTGTCTTTGGACCTAGAAACATTCTCTCATCAGCACTTCTCATTTAGATTTGCCTGGCTCTGTAAGCAAGTCACTCAGGGCATAGTATCTCTTAGATATAGATAGGAATACAGTAAAGATTAGTTTAGATGTTTTCTGTACTTGAGACTGTCCTGCAATGTTGTGATTCTGAACTCTGTTGAGTTATTGAGTATTGTCTTGTGCTTTTATTATTTATTAAATATATTTAAACCTTTTAATTATGGCTGGCTTGTTTAGAGATATTTAAGCTCTTGCATATGTATTTGATGACACTGTATAGGCCACTCCTAAATAGCCTTAAAGGTTTTGGTCACACTTACCATTTGGATAATAGTAACATTACACAGTAGAATTGATCACCCTTTAGTAAGGGCCTTGTGGTAGCTGATAAGTAAGGGTGGTTGGTGGCAGCTGGTATTACCTTATAGTCTGGGCAGAAGGGGACATAGCTAGTAAACCTGTGCCAGCCTTCCCCAGGCGTGTCTGTGTATTTATATATAAATCAAATCTCAAAGTGTGTGTGTCAGCTACTTGGGCAGGGACACACAGCACTGGCTGCACAGAGAGGGTGCTGGAGGTTTAGACTTGACCACTCGGTTGAGATCTTAACTCTATAGCTGTGCCAGTGGGGAGTCTTATTGGGGATCTGGAAAGAGAAGGAGAAACCAGCCCCAAACTGACTGTGATCTCTGTCTGCACTCCAGGGAAATGGTACTTTACTGTGTGTGTACTTATCGCCTCCCAATGTGTATGTCCTTCACTAGTGCTAGTGGTGAGGACTGAGGCTCCTTGATTACTGGGCCAGTGCAGGGGCATCACATCCCCTATAAAAGGGGTCTATACACATTCAATAATGGAAAACCTTGTCCCATATGCTCACCCCTTCAAATAGTTTTCAACAACATAATCTCAAACCACAAAGCCACTTTTCAACATGGACATCAGAATTTGCCTTTGTTAAGGAAAGATGACCTGCTTAAACTGGTAGACTTCTTTAAGAGGGACACCAAGGCAATCAAGAAGAGTAAACAGTGCATATGCATATTTTGACCTATCCACGGCATCCGATACCTCACTCAAGCATTGTTTACAAACTCTCTGAGCTAGACATAAATCCCTACAATACATAACCTGCTGGATTGACAGCTGGCTCACAGACAGGACCCAAGAAAGTCAGGACTGGTGAGACCATTTTTACCAAATGACTGGCCACCAGCAGAGTACCCCAGGGCTCCATGCTAGGCATCTACTTCTCAGAAGTCAAGGGTAATGTTCAAGGTCTAAGGCTCACAAGGTTCCCAAAAGATTGTAAACTGGGAGCCATTACAGATTCCCCCCAAAGACACCAACATCTTGCAAGAGGTTTAACAAAAGACAAATATAATATAAAAACCCAATATGTAATCCAATGCAACTACTGTCTGTTTATTTTACTGTGGAGCTTTTCTCTCCGGGCCTTCACTGAAAATGGACCTACGTCCAGTCGGACACTCCCGATCAACAAAATTAAATAAATAAATGACGGGTGCAAAGCCGTGACCTAAAACTCAATGCCATAATATGCATTATAATGCCCTTTGGGAAAGTGCCAACCCAAGTTAATTACTCCATCTCTAAAATGCCCTTAATAGTAGTTCCATCTCTAAAATACCCTTACTAGTAGGCCTAGTAGCAAGAGAGCTGGGAACATATGTGGGCAGCAATATTGAATTTGACCATGTAGCCAAGATAGCAAGAAATGGTGTCGCCCATCTTATAGGCAAGGGTATGGCATCCAGGTCCAGGGAAGTTAGAGCACCACTCAACTTGGCCCTTGTCAGACCTACCATTGAATACAATGCCCCCTATGACATGTACCTAACCAGACACTTGCAACACTGCGAACACCTACAAAGGTTTCTCACCAGCAGAATTCAGGGCATGAATACCTTATCCTACGTTGAATAAAGAGACAGAGCCGTTATGAGATCAGTCTCTTACAGTCTGCTGAGAGGATCTTTGCCTGGCTTACAGGGCTTCCTCAGACCCAGCCCTGACGGATCTGTTGTACATGCACAAAACAAACACCAGAAACACTAAATCCAGGGATCTTAACTTCACTTGTGACATAAACAGAATGTGCTGGGGAGATAGATATGGGTCCCAAAGGATCACTGCACTGTGAATTAGGCTCCTCACCCATGTAAAGCAGAGTCAAACAAAACCTTGACAATTAGAGGGGAAATCATAAATTTAACCCCAGTCAGCCTCTTATGGATGGAAGCAGTCAATAACAAAAGAATTATCCCCCCCCCACAAACAGTTACCCCCCTTACTAACAATGCTCCCCCCCCACGTACAGACTCCCATGATAATCAGAACCCAAAAGATTTGGGGTGTGCTGTTAAGCTTGTAAAGGCACAAGGGATCATTGGCCTAGTAACAACCTACTAAGAAAACCATTCAATAAACCAATCATCCCTAGTCTTAGCTTCACCACATATTTAGCCATCGGTTCCTTATTGGGACAAAAACATTCCTGAATAATGGATTTTCAATAGACAGAGGTCCGACAACTTAGGAGAAATAGACAAAAAATAAACATTGTAGAAAAGGAAAAATTCTGACCCAAATATAAGTGAATGGACAGGGACAGAAAAATCCCTACACCAATGCATAAAGCAATGTTAAAGTCACCTATAGCAAATGATGGGTGGCAGAAAAGAGCAATCTCACTTAGCATGGCATACCAGTCCAATGGTATGATGTTGTAAAACTATCATAGCTCTCAACCTAATTAGGCAAAATGGTGCTGAATTATTGAAAGTGTCATCATTTAAAAAGTACAGTATTATCAGAGGGCTGATAAAAAAAAGATATGAACCGAAATAAATATGCGCAAGTCTATACTCAATGACTCGGTATTTACTGATTATAATTTATTTTCTCAAAAAATAAAATATCCAGTTTCAAGAAAAATGGAGCAAAATGTTCAGCCAAATATGAGAATGTTTACAGGTACGAAGACCACTATAGTTGACAATTCTAGCAAAATGGTGCGATACCATTCATTAATTTTACCATACAAAACTACTTTCGCTCCAACAGAAAATCAGTCAACTTCATATTCTACCAAAAACTCTGCCAGCAAAACATCCGTAGATCATTATCACTTGAAGTGCAAATAATCAGCATATGGTATGTCTGCTATTTACTTCATGTTGTATTACTACTCCGGGATAAGTCACTCAACAATCACTATTTCAGACGCATCACTGTTTTCTATTTGCTTTTAATTGGGGGGGGGGGGGGCAAGCAATATTACACGCACAGCTCTCAACCTTCAATCTCTAAAATGTGGAGCACGAACCCTCATAATGTGGCTTATTAGCAACTTCAATCAGGAAGCTCAAATGACGACTGATGCGTATTATTTTACAGTAATGAGTTCTTTTGACGAATTAGTGATTCATTATTACTTACCACAGATAAAAGTTTAAAAAAAAAATAAGAGCGAATGCGTTACACGCCCTTACAACTGGGAACATTTTAAGGCTGAGTGTATTAATAAAAAACATTTTGAAATGTCAAGGTCGATATCCCACACAAATGAAATCAGAGTAATCGTTCATGACTCCAGAAGGCAATCAACAAACGAGATACAATCTCCGTGTCTGGACATTTAAAGCAAACATACTCGCCTAAACGGAAGAAATCAATCTTGTACCTCTTCGTGCTAAACAAATGTCCTTGGATCTACTGTCATTTGGGGGAGCATGGCCAGAATCAAGACAAACAAAAGGAACCACAGCACACCAAACACTGCTCCAACTTTCACATAACGTGGAATAGAACACCTTTGAATAAAACATTCGTCATCCTAAAAAGTGTTACCACTAAGAGGACTCGAACAATGCGGTGGCGTTACTTAAAAACGGGAAAACGAAGAAAATAAAGGGTCAAGTACCAAAACGGTGACGACTCCAGTTTGGACCGAGGATTACTGACTGGGAGAGGGAGTGTACAGTGAACAACATACAGAGAGACTTTTTCTTCAAGCGTCAGTATAGCCCACTTTACAGCGTCTGGTAAATTTTTCCTAACGAGATAGCAAAATTAGCACCCACAACTACCCCATTAACCCCAGCCAGCTTCCATCTAGATTAAGATACCGCCGTTCCAACCCCCTTACAAACGGTAATAACGGACAAAAATCCACAATACAGTAACTTGCAACTCGATTTCTGGTGGGTAGATATGGTAACGTATCTCTGAATTACTTGGCTTTCAATTCGTTTTACAAGATTCGCTCCAAATAATATGCCTGAAGTCATGCGGTGACAATTCTTTTCGCCTTTGCTTCACAACAAAGATCTTTACTTCAAGTAAATCGTTCGTTTAAGCCACCACAAGGCAAACAATGTGGACAGGACTCAAAATTCCGTTTGTTGATAACTATAGTTAACAGAGACGTAAACAAACTAACACGGTGAGCGGGTCAAGATAGGACAGTACCCACCACGGAAAATTACCGCAAAAGTGGAAAATATTGTTGCAAAACATCAGACACATTGGTCCGCATAACATTTCTTTATTGTTGGAAAGCTACATTTGACAGTATCACACTCAATAAGACTTTTCTACAGTACTGAGAACAGCACCATTCACTGTCTTCTCCCCTAAACAGACCTACAGATGTGAAAAAGGAATTCCTTTACAGATAAGGGCGGCTGTAGGTTAAGCACATTTTTGCTTTACCTGACACAAGTAAATACACCGCTGTCACAAACAGTTATCCTTAAATTATTTAGTTTTGAGCCTACTGGCTTCATTAAACCCCACCCCCGGGCGTAACATTGTGTACCCTACGTAAAATGAGGGACCATTAATACCTTTGAAAGCCCTACTTATTTTCTGCTACAAAATTTAACAGTGCAGAGAAAAGTGGAAGTGTATTACACTTTGTTTACTATGTAACATGTAGCGAGACTGCTTTAACAAGTTACAGGTCTCCCGCTTTTTCGAGTAGTCTATGTTCAGCTTATTACAAAACAGCAAATGTTATAAACTGTTTCAGCTTCTAGATTTTTGCAGATACCGTTTTAACAGTTTTCCCAAGCCTACAATCCCAATGCAAAGTAAGTGTGGTGCACCATGACATACTTTTTACAGCAAGAGTAACTCAGCCTTACTACTGATCAGTGGCACCCCAGTCAAAGTGGGGCAGGCCAATCGCAACATTTTGCTGGCTCCTTTAAGATATTTCCGTCCACCTAACTGGGGAGGATCCAAAACTGAAAATGATCGGCGGTCGGCTTGCAAAAGGGCAAAAAGTGTCTGTAATAAAGGGATTACGGTACCTCATACAGCTCTTCAGAAGACATGCTAAGATCCTAGACGCAAATGTTTGAGTGGAGACACTTTTGTTTCAGTTCTACCTAGCCTCTCTCCTTCCTTTCTTTCCAATGAAAATGTATAAAGCTGCTTCAACTAAATGCCAGCATGCGCACGGCAGCTGCGCAACTCTCACAGCCAGTAGCTTCCTACACTAGACCACTTAATCGACTACCGAGCAGCTTTTCCAAGACCACGCCACTGTAGAAATCCTACATATGTTCCTTTACCTTCCCTTAGTGTTTAATGAAATCCTTCCGCCGGCGCCTCATATTCCAAGCCAAAAATCTGAGTGGTGATTGGTAGAGAGTTATACTTGTATTTTCTGTATGTAGATCTGGCACTATGGTGTTTGGTAGTTGCACTCAGCAAGTTGAGTTTGTTTTTTCAGTTATTTGTCACTTATTATTTTGTTAGTGTTTGGATTTCTAGATGCAATACAGAGTTATAAAACAGCAATATTGCGGAGAAATGCAATGGAGTAAAATTGAGAGTATTTAAGGGTTGACATTTGTAGACAGATTTATTTTCAAATGTAGTATGCGCACGTGCTTTTATTATTTTATCATTTGCATTTAACCGATTAATGTCAATAAACTGAAACAAAAATCTTATTGCAGATAAAACCTCGATGAGGAAAAACAACATATTCGCCGTTTGAAAACATATATTAGGTTGGGTTACATAAACGGTTATCCATTATGCATATTATTTAGTATAACCGCAGTTTATTTTCTGTACTTACTCTGTTTATTTCATACTCTAACGTGTCCAGATTTTCTCATAATATCCAGATTTTTGCCTCACATTTTGGCCTATACCTCATAAAGTCTGTGGTTTTCTGGCAAATCACTGGGGTGATTTGAGGATTGAAGTAACAAAACAGTGACACACATTTTAGTTTCAGACGTCAAATCCTTCAGAAAATATATATTAACACAAAAACTGTTACTCTAGCCACTTTCTAAATTTATAAGAGCAATATTTAAAATGTGTGCCTATTTTTGGGCCTTTGTTCCCCCCCCCCCCCCCCCCCCATTTTGTCAGGCTTTGTCCATATTTCTTGTATCAAGAGGTTGAGAGGTATGCCAGTTTTGTATTACCACTTGTACAGTTACAGAGTATGTTGTTCTACATATAGCATACAGTTTTCCCCTTTATTTGCCATCTCTCTGCTGTTTGTTTTTAATTAATTTATTGCAAAATAGTACATACCCACTAGAAATTCAAGAAATTAGAAAATTTACCTGCCAGGCAAGGCAAGACAATTTCTTTTTATAGACTGAACAAATGCAGAAAATGTTTAACACAGAAGATAATATACCCTGAGGTATACTTTTTCACCTGGTAAGGAAGTTTCATAGGTTCATAGGTATGTACTAGGCTATCGGCTCTGGGGCCTATACAAGCCCAGCCAAAAAGGTACCCTGGCTTTTGCCACCCAAGAAAATTATTTTCCTGTGCCACTGTCAAGCAGAGCCACAGAGGTGATCCCCGGGGTGAATTTCCTATTTCCCATCCAATCATCAAGATTTTTCTTGAAGAGCGCTAATGAGGAGCTTTGTTTGATATAGATAGGTAGTTTATTCCAGAGTATGGAAAGTCTCTGGGACAGGAATCTATCCCTCTGGCATGTTCTGTTTATTGTGGTGACAAGATTTAGGTCCCTAGAGCGTGTAGCTCGGAGGGATTGGGATTTCTTTAAGTGGAGCATGTCCAACAGCTCTGGGTTTGACATAGCTTTGTATGTTAGGCAGATATCACCTCTGAGTAGGTGATTTAAGAACCTTTCTGTTAGAAATAAGTAACTGGTAGTCTTAGGCAGTAGCTGTCTGAACTGCAAATTAGTTTTCTTATGTTTTACGGGATACATTGGTAAATGCAGTTAGTGAAATAATGCAAGTAACCTTAAGGTTTCTATGTACTGCAGTGAGATGGCATCAGTAAAAATAGTGGAAACCCATGCAGCTTTATCAAAAGGAGATGCAGCATATATGGTGTTCTGTGAAATGTAAAGATCACTTGCTATTTTTTTTTCTTTTTGCTTTACACAATATTCACATTTGATGATAAAAGATTTAATCCCATGGGAACCAATATGCAGTATCTTTTTGATGTAATACATTTACAATGTGCATCTACATTTTTGGTACAGAGAATTGTATTGGCTGCTTAACATATAAAAGTGATCTGTTTCTTTGTAACTGTATTTCTGTGCTGTCTTGCAACTGAATGTAAAGGATTATGTTCAGTAGAAGATTATGATCATTTTTATTTTTAAGTTATCTTACATTTCAGAAGATACTGCAATCACATAGGGTGAAAAATACAAAGTTTTTATGTCACTTAACATTATGGGGTTAAAATAAGATTTGTAAATGCACAAAGCAAGGTTTTGGTCTGAACACAAGCCAAGTATGTTATGATTGCCATCTAATTTATGAAGGAGATAACAATGAAAAGATTATATGAGGAAAAGAGAACAGAAGCAATGAAAAAGAGTGACAAATTGTCAACAAGTTTGACAAGAGCTCTAAGAGAAGGTGCAGAGTTGAGTGGAAGGGACACCTGAACCTCTTTCAGCAATATACTAGTGTTCCGTTCAGGTTCGCATGTGTCATGTTTGCAAATATGTTTTTATGAGTGAGAATTGTGAAAGGATATTGTCAAGGAAGTCGCTTTTACAGTGTAATCCCACTACTGAAAAATTAAGATTTGAACCAACAATTTGAACCCACTACTGAAAAATTAAGATTTGAACCAACAATCAAAAGTCAATGCTGAATAATGTCGTTTATCATATTTCCATGTCTAGTGTTCTATAATGTAAGCATTATCTGTTAGAGTATAACTTTTTCAAACTAGCATAATGAAGTGAGATTGTTTATGAGGCTAGCAATTAAAGGTATTTATTTATTTAACATTTCATTACATTCGAGTGACGCCTCCAGGTGCATCTGCAGTTACCCCCTACTGCTCCTCTAGGCGTCAAATATTAATTGTTCATACTTGCATTAATAATTCCAAAACCACGCTACATACAAGGTATCTGAATATTTTAGCTTGAAGCATACATGATGGCAAACACAATTGTACTGATATTTGATCTCTGTCAATGAGTTTTTATTAGAATTGTAAGGTGATAACTTCATTTTTAAAGGCTTAGGCCACACCCACTAGGAGTTAAAGGTACACACTCAAAAGACTTGTACTGGAGGGAATGAGTTAAGTGGGTGGGCTGTTTCTTGGACCCTTTTCAGCCATGATCAAGGCCAAACTGGAAGAACTATCATTTCAGAATTCTTAGTGTCACATTGTTGTATACAAAAAATAATGTTCCTTAGTTAGTCCTCAGACATTGTTATACAATAATTAAAGTATTTCTAAGAAAACATTGTAATACTCAGAAAGCGTGTAGATGTAAAGTTCAGCAATAACTTGGAACATAAAGCAACAATTATCTTTGTACATACAATGAAGCATGATAAAGAAGTTGAGCAATAATAAAGCATGGTCACATACATATGTAGGGAATATGTCTGTAGATATATATGTTTGGCAGCAAATTCGATCAAACATGGTTTTTGCAAACATCTGTTTAGTTGGCACAATTTGGTCAACTAAACAGATGGTTGACAGGTGTGTGAGATCACACAATTCTTGGGGATGGGGAATATGACTTTCCCTGAGATTGTGCAATCCCAGAGTATGTGACTCAAACCTTGTATCTCTGAGTTAAATACCTTAACCATTATGCCAACTCTGCAACCCATAGTCTAAGTACTTAACCTTTGATCTTATGTACTTGTGTTCAATCAGTTTACGTATATATATATATATATATATATATATATGGGTATGCGACAATTTATTGAATAGCAATATAATGAAGTCAATATGCTGAATGCAAAATCCTGAAATGTCAAAATGTTGAACTCAAAATACTTGCCATTAGCATATGAGTACTACATACATACACAACCAGTCACCAAACAAAACCACTCCTCTGTTAGTTAAAATTGGAAGCAAACACTAACGTGGATCCTGCAGAGAGAGAGAGCAAGTCCAACTCTCTGTACATATAAGGGAGTAGGTATTTTGATTTTAGTATTTTAACATTTCAGCATTTTGTTATTTCAATATTGTATATTCAAGTACTATGACTTTCAATATGTTGCTTTTCAATAAGTTTGCATGAATTCATATCTGTCTATCTGTATAGAAACAGAGATTACACATGCACTCAACGCACACACACACTCTCACACACACACACACACACACACATATATATATATATATATATATATATATATATATATATATGGTCTCACTTCATATTGCTGAAATGCTGAAATATCGAATTTCAGCATTTCGACAGTATAAAGCCAAAACCATCACAACACCGATACCTCACATTCACAAAAGCACAACATCGAACACACAGCATACAGCACACAACACACAAATCATAACACCCACACCACAAAACAATGACATACAACACAACACCACACAGACACACACCTACACTACACAAATGCAGGCAAGCCCCTGCACCCCCCTCACCCCCCTACTTATATATACTAACTCCGAGATCGCACAAACAGTAAAAAAAACACACATAGCCAACACACACACTCATACCTCCACATCCCTACCCTAACCCACTCGTACAAGTTACAAAAACACTCATGTACACTCACTTACCTTAAACTGCAGACACCAACCCAGCCGAACACTTCTATAGGATAACGTAAATGCATAAACACGTATTCAACATAGCCCTGTTCACGCTTATGCACTTTCGTTATTTTGAAGTTTCGGCTTCATGGACACAAATTGCTGAAATTCAATATTTCAGCAATTCGTGTATATGAAATGAAACCATATATATATATATATATATATATATATATATATATATATATATATATATATATATGGGTTCCTATCATATGATTTAAGTCTTACAACTTCGAATCATTAAAGAACAAACTTTAATGACTGAAGTTGTAAAACCTCGAAGCATATAACAGAGATTGCTATAGAGCGCGGAAAGGAAAGATTTCCCTTTACTGCACTGTAGTGCGATCTCAGAGTTGGTATATTTAAGTAGCGGGTGGGGGTGCAGGGGCCTTGACCCCCTGCATAGAGCTTTTTTTTTTTTTTTTCTTTTTTTTTTTTTAACTGTTATTGCTTTTTTTTTTAATGTGTGTTCAAAGTTCCGAGACTTCGGTCATTAAAGTTCGTTCTTTAATGAGTCGAAGTTTTGAAACTTCGATCATATGATATAGTGATATAGACCCATATATATATATATATATATATATATATATATATATATATATATATATATATACATATATATATATATATATATATACACACACACATATGTATATATATATATATATATATATCATCATCATCTTTTTTAGGCTGTTCCCGTTAGGGGTCGCCACAGCAGATCATCTGTTTCCATTTCTTCCTGTCCTCTGCATCATGCTCTTTCACACCAACTGCCTGCATGTCCTCTCTCACCATATCCATAAACCTTATCCTAGGCCTTCCTCTTTTCCTCTTACCTGGCGGCTCCATCCTTAGCATCCTTTTCCCAATATACCCAGCATCCCTCTTCAGCACATGTCCAAACCAACGCAATCTCGCCTCTCTTTCTTTCTTTGTCTCCAAATTGTCCAACCTGAGCTGACCCTCTAATATACTGATTCCTAATCCTGCCATCCTAGTCACACCCAGTGCAAATCTTAACATCTTTAACTCTGCCACATCCAGCTCTGACTAGTGCCTTTTTGTCAGTGCCACCATCTCCCAACCATATAACATAGCTGGTCTTACTACCCTCTTGTAGACCTTCCCTTTCACTCTTACCGGTACCCGTCTGTCACAAATCACTCCTGACACTCTTCTCCACCCATTCCACCCTGCCTGTACTCTCTTCTTCACCTCTCTTCCACACTCACCATTACTCTGAACTGTTGATCCCAAGTACTTAAACTCATCCACCTTTACCATCTCTACTCCCTACATCCTCACCATTCCTCCACCCTCCCTCTCACTTATACATGTATATTCTGTTTTAGCCCTGCTGACCTTCATTCCTCCCCTCTCTAAAGCATATCTCCACCTCTCCAGGGTCTCCTCACCCTGGTCCCTATTCTCACTACATATCACAATGTCATCTGCAAACATCATAGTCCACGGGGCCTATATATATATATATATATATATATATATATATATATATATATATATATTCTCACACACACACACACATATATATATATATATGTGTGTGTGTGTGTGTGTGTGTGTGTGTGTGTATGTGTATATATATATATATATATATATATATATATATATAGATATATATATATATATAAAATGGCACATTTAGTACTGACTTTTTGAAGCAGACAGCTTTTGCAATGTCTGCTATTTATATTTGTTTGCTATTTGTATGTCAGCTGGGATTATTTTTGCCAGATGGTGAGTCATGTAAGGGAGATACAGAGTTTCTAGGTCTGAAGCAGGCAGGCAAACCAGAAAGAAGAAACTGTAAGACAACTAATAAGGAGCAGCTGCCTCTAGAAGTATATCATGACCATTACCTCCTGAAGGAGTCAGACTCCTGACCTGTACATCATGTCTATGGAATTAAAAAAGTGATAGCTGTTGTTCTGCAGAGGTGGAATTATCTCTGTACAATAAATTGCACTGAAGAAATTGACTGATATTTGTAAGCAATACTCATTTTACTGGCCAGCTTTGGGAAAATGTGTAGCCAGTGTGAAGGAGTACTGAAATTGTGTTGATTGAAAAGAGGCCACATTGAGTAGACCTTTGCAAAGAATCCATGGGCATTGTACTAAGTCTGGATTTTATGGACTTTCATTTACAATAGCAGTTGATAGAAAATTGTGTTGAAACAAATTATCAATGTATTCATAACTGAGTTTTATTTCTTTTATTCTACACATTTTTGCAATAAATTAATTGTATGTTTATACTTGCAAATAAACAAAATTTAAAGTAAAAATATAGTTATAAAGGTTACTGTTACTGCAACTTCAGCAGATTTCTACATTGGTGGATGCAGTGGGCCTAAGTACAGTTTTGTTATAAACTGTGAGTTTCCAAGTTCCCTGAAAGCAAATGGTTAGCTTGCATTATTCATTCCCACATAAGAAAGGAATGCAAATCCTGAGTGAAAATCTGCCTCTTAAAAATATTAATTACTTAGTGTTAAACTGACCCAGATTATTGTCTCCTCTCAAGTTATGTATACTGAAAATGTAGATGTTTTCTGTTCCGACAAAGAAAATAATTGTGATTTAATGAATTCTACTACAGTTCTTCAAAAAAGAAATATAGCCACTGACCAACACCTGCTGAACCTCCAACAGTAGATATCCATTATAATTAGCCAACCATCCCAAAAACAGTACACCTCTGAAAAGACTTGGAATGGAAGACAATGTGAAACTTTAGATGACAACCTTTGACAGAAAAGCAGCTACAGAAAATGGGCATAAGTTGTGAAGGATACTGTCCTCAGAGCTAACCATGGACTTCCTAAAACATGCATGAACCTTGAGGACATTGATGGACACAACTGTCAGAAACTGAAAGAGGAAATTCTGGCTAGGGCTGGGGTTTCACCAGAGGCCCAGTCATTCAGGACAGACAGGCCAATAAGGTGACAGGTTTTTGATTTAATGCATTCTTCTATGGCTAGAATATCATGCAAACAGTGTATTACAATTCTAGAAAACCTAGCTGTAGATAAATTTGAAATGGCACTCCCTAGCGACTTAAGAAAATTGATGTATGAAAGTGATAGTAAGTCTTTTTAACTGCTAGTTGTTTTAATAGAACATCTGTCAACTGAAATTACAATTCTCAGGCTTGCATGCATTGCTAGTTGTTTTAATAGAACATCTGTCAACTGAAATTACAATTCTCAGGCTTGCATGCACTAAGGGTTAATAATACGTCTTACATTATGTACGTTTCTTTTGCTGCTAACAAGAAAAAAGTTACTATTTGAGATGATTTGTTTTTAATGTTTTAGAAAAGGAGATCTAGCAAAATACTGCACAGGTACTGACAGAAATACTGGACCTGTAGAAAGTATCAGAACTAGCTAACAAGCAATGTCGTAAAGCATGCCTATGAAATGTGATAATGTGGAACTTAAACTAACTTTGTTAAATGTGTGTATGTGGCGGAAGGGAAAGAGATGTAATAATGATTACATTAATAAGATATTAATATGTTTGTAGGCATAAAACAACTGCTAAACAGACATTTTAAGTTTTATGTGTATACAGGGATAAAAGGGAGAACCATGCAACAAATATAGAAATACAGATGCTGACAAAATGTAACACCCACACATGACATGATAATTGGCCAAGATTTTCCCCAGTTCAACAAGTTATGGAAGATATGGCAGGAAGTGCAACCAGGGGTATTTCCAGTAATATATAGTCCCAGTAAAGAAAAGAGTGTAGGACTGAGAGATATAAAAAAACATGATTTGGCTCTGGGTGGAAGGTTCGGTAAATCTGATATTGGGTCTTCCAAAAAGATACCAGTTGTTAAGTAATAAAAGGGGTCAATGTTGAGACTGACAGGGAAGACCCCATAAATAAGAAAATAGTAAGGGAAGTAGGTATAGAGCCCAGAGAAAGGATAAATTAATCTCACCCTGAAGATGAGACTAGAATGAAGAACTTGAACAGAGTACTAAGCTTCTCCTCCTGCACCAAATCTGAAACCCAGTCAGAAACAGGAGAAGACCCTACAGGTAAAAAAAATATGGTAATAATTCCACAAGACAGAAAGACAGATGGGTGTTTTCATTTCTTGATCTGATTTTAAATAAATTGTAATCATCTGTGTCTGTTTTAGCTAAGATCTTTAAGCCTATATTAGTGATTCCAGTATATGCGGTAGTGCTGTCGCCTCACAGTAAGACGTTGTCCCGTTCGATTCTCAGCTAGAGCGTCTTCTGTCTGGAGACATGCGTGAATGGGCTTACCTTCGTAGAAGGTTGTGCATCAAGGCTGGCAACTCAGCACGTAAAAATCTACTGCCAATCATTAGCGGACCGGAGTTCCGCTGTGGCGACCCCTAACCGGGAAAAGCCAAAAGACACAACAACAACAACAAAGTGATTCCAGTATATAACTGCACTGCATTTTTGCTATTTTAAGTGGTCTAACTGTTGTTATTAAGTCCTGGTTTAATCTTTATGTACTGAGTGTGGCTAGTCAGGACTTTTCTTTGACTGGGGCAATTCCAGGCCAGTCAGCTCAGAGCTAAGGGTCTAATTGTTTTTCCCTCCCACCCATCCTGTTGTACTTGAGTTCTTAAACCCAGGTATCTTTTGTTGCCTGCCCCTTATGATTTGATACCATAATTCTCTCTCTCTCCCCATTTATTGGCTGTTGACAATAAGCACATAAGTATCATTTTGCAATGTCTCTCCCCTTAAACTATTCACTAGGCTAAAAGACTTGTGATAAAATTGCTTAACAGCAAATGTACGGATACTGCTTGTATGAATTTTAGTATCAAATTACTGATTTTTTTTTTACTGGTTTTTTTACTATATTTAGTTTAGTGGTTCTTGCTGGTGACAGGAGAAGGTTTCCAGGCTAGTTGTCTTGTAATGAAATTGAAATATTCATTAGCAAGCCCACCCAAACATTATCCTAAAATCGAACTCCAAGCAATTATAGTTACCCTTGCCCCCAGAGTCATTTTTGTTGGTATCATGGGCCATCACTTCCCCACAACTTCTCTAGCCAGCCTGACTGAGATGGATATCTTGAGACAGTGTAAGAACTGTGTCATGCTGTCAGATGATCATCTATTACTCAAACAGCATAACACAGTGTGAGAGAGATGTACATAAGATAGTGTGTGAGAGATGTACATATATAATATTCTTGGAGGCAAAAATCTCACACTCATTAAACACAGACACCAAAATCATCAGCAGTACACCACACATCACATCTCTACAAGGCCATCACAATGCATGTAATCCATTATATGCTGAGGTTCTAAAGATTAACTTGCCTGAAACTCAAAGACATCCAAAACATAACACAGCTACAAAGCAAACTCAGCATATTATGTCTACTTCCTCACATAGCACAAGGAGTCCTAATGTCACAGACGCTAAGCTCCTAAGGTAGGCATCAGCTCAACCAAATACACTTGTTATAGGTAATTCCATTGTAAGACATGTGGATGTGTTTCTTACCAGGCTGCACAAAAAAAGAGTGATGGTTAGTTCTTTAGATGGTTCCAGGATCTGTCAGGTCATGCATGCACTGAAGTCCTTGAACAGCAAGTACCAGTATGAATTTGTTATTGTTCACAATGTTGTCAATGACCTGAGGTGTACCTCCATGGATTATATGAAGACAGACATGATGGAGCTCTCAGACTACGTGTCCAAGCAGGTATGAACCTAGCACTGAGCAGCATTCTACCTTCTCCATGGATGATGCCACAATATGAGCAAAAAATAATTGACTTCAATAATTGGCTTAGTTTTGGTGTCATTCAAAGGGGATCCAATATTTGTCAGCCTGGGAGAATATAATCAACAGACCATGCTGCTTTGCCATAGATGGCCTGCATCTGTCCTCTTTAGGGTTTCAATTATTGGCAAATACATTGTCCACCCCATAGACATTCAGGCAATGTTAACCTGATAAACCTACCAATATAATGAAAAAAAAAAGGAAAATATAAAGGTGTTACTGATCAATGCTGGGAGGCTGAGCAAGAAACTCCATTCTCTTCAAGCCCCTCTTACCCTGGAAGACATTGACATCTGTATAGTGACTGAGACATGGTTTAAAATAGCAAGAGCATTCTGACTCTGCAGGGATGTAATGCCTTCCACGTGTTTAGACCAGCTACTGCACAGGAGGGGAGAACATGTGGAGGTGTATCAATCTACATCCAGAAGAGACTCTCATCAGGACTAATAAAGCAGCATGATGTACTAGAGCTTCTTCATGTCCAAATAACCATCAGTAAGGTCCCTTACCATACCATATATTAGCTAGCTATAAAACTCCATCTATGATAAAAGAAAGCCACAATGCTTATCTAGGGGATCTAGAGTCACTCAATATTAAACCCAATACCATTTTCTAGAACCAGAACAAAAAAGTAAACTGATGATACCACAGCCGGCAGAAGACCAGGTCCAAAGAAGCGACGAAAATTGAGCTTTAACGCAATTTTATTTTTAAAAAAACCACCAAAATAGCATTTTCGCTACTGATTAAACAGTAGCTTCATCAGAAAATGCAAGCAAGTTGGCGCCAAAGTCCATTTAAAAAGTTTTTCTAAAAGTGACATCACCATTGTAAAGCATGGACTTGCGCACTTAAATTTAACAATGATTAAAAAATAAAGGTTGTAAAATTTATAAAATCAGAAACAACAGCTTAAAGGTTGCAGCACATAATCAATCATCACAACAGAAGCTATCTAAATGTTTCCACTGTCCAAAAGGTTCATGCAGCACTGTAATAAACTTCAACTTTTTTTGCCATCTAAGTTAGCTCATCTAGACTTTCAATATTGCCAAGCGATGATCGAGACCATCAATTCCTACACTGAAAGTGCATGCATAACTAAACTAGATGAATTCCCAGACGGCAAGTCCCTACCAAAAGGGGAAAGGGATCTATTAAGTGAATTAAAAATTATACCAGTTATATATATATAGAAGTTAATGAGTATGCAGGAGAGTAAATCCATCCTAAATCTCAAGGAGGTGTGTATCAAAGCCATCGATGTGAAATTTTGTTATTCATTTCTCCATTTTTCTAGCCAGCACCCTTACACACAAAAAAGATCTGTAGTAAAGGGCCAATTAATTAGAGCCACAAAAATGTGTAACACGGAAGAAAGTTTTGAAAAAGAATGTACCACACTTAGTAGAATGTTTCTAAGTAGAGATTACCCTGAAGATCTAATTTTGGAACTTATTGGAGAAATTAGATATAAAAGACAGTCAGGTTTATATGCACCCCTATTAACAACTAGTCACTTTAACCCTGAGAGTTGTCCAGAAACATCTCTGACTGAGACAACTTTAATCAAAATTAATTTAACAATACAGGATAATACTAGTAACAGTTTTTTAGAGCAAACACATCCTAACTATGGAAGTAGTTTTATAACTACATTTAATCTAGACTCAACTACTATAAGATCCATTATTTACAAAAATTGGTATTTCATTACCAGTAACCCACAACTCCATGGCAAATTTGAATCCTTACCATCTATTGTATATAGGCGAGGTAATAATCTTAAAAGTATATTAGAAAGGAACAAAAAGTTGGATTTTTTCTCAAAACAGAAAGGCACGTTCTTTTGTGGCCACTGTAACTGGTGTAAACTATTAAAAACAGACTCAACATTTCAAATTAGAGGTAAAAAGTATGATATCTATCATAAAATGGACTGCAACACTAGATCTGTAGTCTATTTGGCTTTGTGTGACTGTTGTCCAGCTTATTATGTCGGTAAAACAGACCAAAGGTTTAAGGATAGAATATACCAACATTCCTATGCAATAAGGAAAAAGAAGGAAGATAACGCCTTAGCAAAACATATTATAAATCAGAGAGGCCATAGCTTCCATTTCTTAGCAATTGACCATATCCCATATAACATCCGGGGGGGGGGGGGGGGCCAAGCTTTATTCCTTGAAATTAAGGAATTAGAATGGCAAATCAAATTAGATGCTTTTAGTAGCCCGGGCCTTAATGAACATTGCAATATTTCCTGTATCCTTAAACTTAAGAGTTATATGAGATAATCATCTTTTTACACTATTACTTTACTTGCCTAGGTCTCAATCCCAGGTACAAATATAGTACACTAGAATAATAAGTATATCAGGTTCTTGGGACTAAATACGGTAGGTGTGGGGTTCATCACTATAAGGTTACTACCTGTTCCTATTGGAATCTTGGGGCTGTGTAGTTCCATAGATTATATGTATTTATTATTTTTTACATTTATACATATACATTTTCCAGGACACATTTATACTGGTTTAATAGCACCATTTTCTATCTGGGTACTAATATTATTATACTTTTTGTATTTATACATGTAGTTCTAGTCTGACTAGAGTACTTAGGAGGTTTAACAAAATTCCACATCGATGGCTTTGATACACACCTCCTTGAGATTTAGGATGGATTTACTCTCCTGCATACTCATTAACTTCTATATATATATAACTGGTATAATTTTTAATTCACTTAATAGATCCCTTTCCCCCTTTGGTAGGGACTTGCCATCTGGGAATTCATCTAGTTTAGTTATGCATGCACTTTCAGTGTAGGAATTGATGGTCTCGATCATCGCTTGGCAATATTGAAAGTCTAGATGAGCTAACTTAGATGGCAAAAAAAGTCGAAGTTTATTACAGTGCTGCATGAACCTTTTGGACAGTGGAAACATTTAGATAGCTTCTGTTGTGATGATTGATTATGTGCTGCAACCTTTAAGCTGTTGTTTCTGATTTTTTAAATTTTACAACCTTTATTTTTTAATCATTGTTAAATTTAAGTGCGCAAGTCCATGCTTTACAATGGTGATGTCACTTTTAGAAAAACTTTTTAAATGGATTTTGGCGCCAACTTGCTTGTATTTCCTGATGAAGCTACTGTTTAATCAGTAGCGAAAACGCTATTTTGGTGGTTTTTTTAAAAATAAAATTGCGTTAAAGCTCCATTTTCGTTGCTTCTTTGGACCTGGTCTTCTGCCGGCTGTGGTATCACCAATACCATTTTCTACTATAGACTGGTAAAACCTACACCACCTCTACTGCACAAGCACAGATAGCCCTGGGCTCTGTCAATACAAATGTCCTGGAACAATTTGAATACCTACTAGGGTGAATAACATCTTGATTCCTATCCTAATTAACATGGGAGCATGTTGCACCATTCCTTGTGTATCTTCATCACTTGTTAGGTCTAACCATAAAGCAATCTCCTTCAAAATAAAACTGAAACTATTCATCCAAGGTTCCTTTAGAAATTTCTTTAAGACAAACTACTTACTCCTAAGTCCTATATTGGCAAGTTTCAAATCCCCACCAAACTCAGTTAATGTCATTTAATGTGCATATATGTATACCGCCACACTATACCAGCATGTAAACAGCTTCACAGATGCAGCTGTACCACATATGAACAAGTGTAGGACAAACCCCAGAATCAAACCCATGTGGTAGAACTATAATATCAATGATCATTATAATCAAAGAAAAAGAATTTTGACCAAAAGTAAGAAGATTAATTCCCAAAATGTTAGCGACTTTATCACTGAAATAAACAAACAAACAAACAACTTAGGAGCTTAATAAAATCCACCAAATACAAGCTTGAGGCTAAAATAACTACCCAAGCCAGAGACAATTGCAAGGCATTTTTAGTTATGTTCATAATCTTAAAAACAGAATGCAATGTGCTGATTTGATTGTGAATGATGTTATCTACTCTGAGACTTAAGATACAGCTAACCTACGGGCCGATACATTTAGCTCTAACTTTACCCATCTCTTTACTTTGTCTGCCCTCAAGATATACCTGAAACTGACTTGCTTTCACATATCACATAAGACCAAGTCCTAAAAGTGCTATCAAAAGCTAAAAATACTGCATCAATGGGTCCTGCCGATACTCCTAGCTGTATCTTAAATAGCATGAAGCAGAAGTTAGCCACTTCCCTAACAACACTTTTCAGTCTCAGCCTCCATACACGTTTTGTATTAAGTGAATGCAGAACAGCTACTAGTATTCTCCTGTGTAAGGGAGGATTTTCCACAGACTCAGGCAACTACAGACCTATAAGTCTGATCAGCTTCATATGCAAAGCCATGGAAAAACTTTTCTTGGAATTAATCAGTCAAGACATAGGGAACCTCCAAACACTGGCCCTGTTTCATTCTGGATTCATCAAGGAAAGGTCATGCTTACTCAGCCTGGTAGGTTTTTTGAAAAGGTCACCAAAGCAATGGATGAGGGCAAAATGGTACACACCAAATACCTTGACCTGGCCAAAGCTTTTGACACAATTCTCCTTTCAGGCATAGTAGAAAAGATAAATACATTGGGAATAAATCCCTGTGTCACTCACTGGATTGCCAACTGGCTTACAGATAGGATGCAGATAAGCAAAATAGGGGAAGTTTCCTCCGCAAAGAGATTAGTCACCAGTAGAGCCCCCCGGGGGTTATTTGCTGAGACCTCTTCTGTTTGGCATCTACTTTTCTGAAGTAAAAGCCAATACCAAACAGCTCTGACATACTAAGTTTGTAGATGACTGCATGCTGGGAGCAGTCATTGAATGCCAAATGACTTAGCCATCCTACAGGAAGGCTTGTCTCAAGTAAATAAATAACTGGTATCAAAATTATGGTCTGAAACTAAATGTCAAAAAATTGTTATTGTATCCTTTGGAAAGTCATCTACTCCAGGAAACTACAACACTGACAATGCATCCGTAACAGTTAACCCAGTTATTTGGGATTTGGGAACTGATGTGGACAATAACCTAACTTTTGAACAATGTGTCTATTGTTGTAAGAAAGTCCTTCTATATTGCACAGCTTATAATCAAAGGGATTATGCCTAGATCTAGGGATGTCATTGTCCCCCTTTACTTAGCCCTCATTAGGTCAGTCATTGAATATAATGCCCTCTTTGGCATGTATGTGTCCAGACACATGTAACAATTGGAATGTCCCCAAAGATACCTTACTAAAAGGATACAAGGCCTAAACAACATGTCCTACATGGACTGACTCAAATCCTTGTCACTATATTCAGTATCCTACAGACTGCAAAGAGGTGACCTTTGTTTGGCATACAAGGCATCCACCAACCCATTACTGATGCATTTACTGCATCCAAGCAAGTAAAATGGCATTAGAAATACTTGGACTAAGGATCTAAACCTCTTCAAAAACATCAATAGAATGTTTTGTAGGGACAGTTTTGCAGAGGATACTACTGCTGTGGAAGAGACTACCCATCCACATAAACAAAGTTTATCCCTATCCATTTTCAAATGCAACTTAGATCTATGGATGTGAAACAGAACATTTACTTAAGGACTGTCCCCTGTACTACAAATGGACAGATGCAGCTCATGCATGCTTTATCCCTGCATGGGCCCCCTCAAATTATCTATGGTATGATCCCAGTTATTCTCATTAGGGATAATATATAATTATCAGCCATGGGATGGATAAAGCCAATCTATAATCAAATGGGAGAGTTTGTTTCAAGCACAAAAAGGAAATTGCCTGGGCTTAAAACAGCCTGCAAGAGCAGCTAGCCTAGTACTTACCTATGAACCACTGAAGCAGAAAAAGAGAATGTACCACTACCCTAGAGGAAGAAAATGTTTTTTGAGATACCTTTTATAGAGAATGAACTAAATCTAGAGGGGAACCTTGAAATTGTATTGGAGATAATGCTATAGCCTCCAAGTCATATTATAACAGTCAAGAAAACAATATATTGAATATAGCAAGAATATAGCAAGAGTCGGTGAGGAAACAAAGGAACAGAATAATCCTACTTCATACCCATACTATGAGCTTAGAATTGATCTGCTCTACAACTCAGCACAGACCTGCTTCACCCTGTTGTGACTGCTCATTGTTGGAAACCTAGACCTAAACTAATTTAAATATTCCCCATTAAGGGAATAAGACCAAGCCTCTCCATTACGGGAATAGGACCAAGCCTCCCCCGAAGAACAACCATTAAAGGAGTCAAGAAACTTGACTGTCCTGCTTCACCCTATTGTGACTGCTCCTTGTTGGAAACCTAGACCTAAACTAATTCAAATATTCCCCATTAAGAGAATAGGACCAAGCCTCTCCATTACAGGAATAGGACCAAGTCTCCTCCTGAAGAAGAACCATTAAAGGAATCAAGAAACTTGACTGTCCTGCTTCACTCTGTTGTGACTGCTCCTTGTGGAAACCTAGACCTAAACTAATTCAAATATTCCCCATTAAGGGAATAGGACCAAGCCTCTCCATTACGGGAATAGGACCAAGCCTCCCCCAGAAGAACAACCATTAAAGGAATCAAGAAACTTGACTGTCCTGCTTCACCCTGTTGTGACTGCTCCTTGTTGGAAACCTAGACCTAAACTAATTCAAATATTCCCCATTAAGGGAATAGGACCAAGCCTCTCCATTACAGGAATAGGACCAAGCCTCCCCCCGAAGAACAACCATTAAAGGAATCAAGAAACTATGTGTAACTGTTGCTAATCCTACATATCAGATTGTATTTGCCTGAACTCCCTGCTAGGTGGTTTAGCATGCTCACCTGCAAGGACAGCCAGCAGTCTAACCCTTCTTAATTCTGTTCCCCACATACTGACCCCTCTTCTAGCCCTCCGGTTTACACTGGACTCTCCCCTTTCCTCCCACTCTAGGGATCTGTCCTTGTGGAGCCACAGGTGTACTATAGCATTTGTCCACTAGATGGCAGCCTTTCCTCACAATTCCTGACTTATTACATCTTTACTTTATTTTTTGGTATCTGCATAAATCTATATTAAGGTTTTCTCTACTCCCCTTTCTCAACTCTAGCCTCACCCCATCCCACCAAATCCCTGTCCCCATGACTCAACTTCAGCTATTAGTACTCCACAGACTGGTTCTTGTTAATCTTCAGCCTTCCCTCAGCTTTACCTGCTCCATTCACCCTGCGGGCTCACTCCGCTCCCCTACCCTGCCCCCAATTCCCACCTGCCCCAGTACTTCTACACTTATACCCTATAGCCACACCCATCACCCTGCCCTAGCCAACTAGTCACCTCCACCCTTCCACACCTACTTATTATTCCTTCCCACATTCACCAACACTCTTGTTTACCTTGCCTCTCAGTCTCCTCCCCAAACTTACAACTCTCTTGCCCTAGTAAACTAGCCAATCACAACATACCTACTCTCAGTAACCTATTTCACTATGCTCTCAAAAGCCCTATCCTTCTCTATCCCACTACTACTTCTCCTCACCATATCCTGTATCTACTACCTCACCCAGCCAGCTAACTCCAACCACACTCCATCCTTTCATACTACAAACCATCTTAGCCAACCTCTCTTATATTCACACTTCCCAATATCTCCATGCCTATACCCCATACAACATAATCTTCTCTTCCATTATAAACTTATTACTCCTCACAAATATCCTATCCCTTAAGAAACTAACACATCCCTCATAAATCTAGCAAAGCTCAACCCTGACTCTAAGCAGACAAAGTACCTCTCCAACCTAATCCTATATCTGACTACCATTCTATTATCAGGAGATATACACCCCAACCCAGACCCCTCCCCATCCCCCTCAACAGATAAATCAATGCTACTCACCTCCTTAAATGCCCAAAGTATAGTTAACAAAATCCCTAATCTGCATGCCTGGCTTACATATTACAAACCAGACATCTTGTCCATCTCCGAAACTTGGTTGAAACCCCATATAAAAGATTCTGAAATAATACCACCCAACTACTCTATAATCAGAAAAGACAGAACCAACAAAAAAGGAGGAGGAGTAGCCCTTCTATACTTATACTCCTTATCAGCTACTCCTTATAACAAACCAACTCCCCAATTTAATAATGTAGAACTACTCTTGGCATTACTTCAAGTAAATAAACACAAACACATATGTATAGCCTCCCTCTACATCCCCCCGGCAACATTATTTCTACTCTCGAGGACATCCTCTCTTGGCTTTCCAACAACATTAGCAATGAACCTATACTTTTGGGAGACATGAATATCAATTAGTCCGCAATACAGTCTCCCACAAACCCACTTAACATTAACCTATACAATTTTTCTCAGCTGATCAACTCCATAACCCGGCCCTCAAAAAACCTCTCCAGTGGTAGTACCCTAGACTGGATATTAGTCTCCCACCCTCATTATTTCTCAAATAGTGGCACCCTGCCTGATTCCCTTAGTGACCACTTGCCCACATTCACACATCGACTTGCCTCACCTCTACATCTTACTCATAATTTTATTACTACTCACTGCCAAAAAAACTTCAACCCCACTACCTTTTCCAACTCTCTAAAAGCAATCAACTGGAACACCCTAAAAACTCTACCCCCTGGAACAAGCAGTCGCCCACTTCAACTCAACTTTCTTAAACCTCCTAGAGCACCATGCTCCCATAAAAACAAAAAGAATAAAAAACAAAACTGCCCCTTGGTTAATAAAAACACACTAGCAGCTATGCACCTTAGAGGTAAAGCATGGTCATCATATCAGAAATACAGGACCCCCAGCTCAAAATGAATACAAAACACTCAGAAACAAAGTAAAAAAGCTCATCATTTCTGATCGACAGAATTACTTCTCCATACTCCAAAACAACAATAAAACAAACCCCTAAAAATTCTGGAAATGTATTTCTACCCTCCTTAATCCCAGCAAACCAGATAACCCCAGCCCAGACCCTAATGCTCCAGACATAGATTTGGCCACTCAATTCAACACCTTCTTCATTGATTCTATCTCCAAACTAACCTCATCTTTTTCATCTTCTAACTCTACCACACCCCCACTACACCCCAATCCTCCTCTACCAACTTTTCACCCCTTACCTCTGCTTCTCCTCTTAACTCCTCTCCATCATCAACATCCTCAAATTCTCCCCCCCCCGTCTCCACCCTTCTCACTAAAACCTATACCCACATCTACCATAAAAAACTGCTTCAGAAACTGAAACCATACTCTAATGCCCCGATAACATTCCTTCTTACTTTCTTAGCATAGCTGCCGAAGCCATTGCCTACCCCATCAGCATTCTAATCAACCGTTCCATTCATGAAAGCTCAGTACCCCAAATCTGGAAAAAGGCTTTTGTTGTACCATTGCACAAAGGCAACAGCAATAACAATATCACTAATTTCCATCCCATCGCTATCCTATCTCGTATCTCTAAACTTTTAGAAAAGTGTATCCATCTACACCTCCTACCACATCTCTTAGACAGTAACCTACTAACTCCAACACAACATGGTTTCAGACCCAGTCACAGTACTATGACCACCCTTCTTTCCTTCCTGGAAGCTGTGAACAAAGCCTGGGACTCTGGCCACATTGTCTCTACTCTCCTGCTTGACCTCTCTAAGGCCTTTGATATTATCTCCCACAATCTACTCCTAACTAAACTCTCTAAGCTTAACTTGTCACCTTCCTCTCTGAACTGGTTCACTAGCTACTTATCCAATAGATATCAAGCAATAAAATGGAAAAAAAGCCACGTCCCCTTTCATCAACACCCCAACCGGTATTTCCCAGGGATCCATAATGGGTCCCCTTCTTTTCAATATATTCATAAACGGTTTCCACAACTCCATCCCTTTTACAAACATTATCCAATATGCAGATGATTCAACTATTATCTGTTCTGCTACCTCCATCCCTACACTCCTAAAGCTTACACAAGATGCGTTCTCAACCACCGAACAATGGATGAAAAAACATCACCTTGTACTCAATGCCTCCAAAACCAAATTAATGGTATTCACCCCCTCCAAAGCTACCTCTTTCAATCCAAGTATTTTCTCTATTACTAGTCATAACAGTACATCTCTCGAACTGGTATCTGAGGCCAAATTACTTGGGGTCCAAATTGACAGTCAGCTTAAATTAAACTCCCACCTTCAATTAAACATAAAAAACACCACAAACTTGTCATGCTGTACCGACAGAATCGTTATCTTACACCCTTCACTAAATTCACCCTCTCTACCACATTTCTCATCCCCTAGCTCCTTTATGGTGGCCCACTCCTAACTAACCTACAATCTTCACTCAAAACACAACTCTCCTCTTGCTATAACAAAATTGCCAAGTTTGCTACCACCCATAAGTCCTCCTCACATCACTGTTCATCTTCCACAAACTAGAATGGTTAGAACTACCCAATCACCTCACCTACGTCCAACTGACTCTTGCACACAAGCTCATCTTCAACCCTTTCCTCTGCCCCTCCCTTTCCTCTACCTTTAAAATGCACCTCCCTGATAGAATACTAAGCTCTAACAACCAGACCTTAATTGAATTGTATAAATCAATTCGTTCCCCAGGAAAAAAATCTCCTATCCTACAGTCTAACTCGTGTCTGGAACTCCCTACCCCCATCCATTCGTACTATCTCAAATCACTTTTCATTCAAAAAATCCCTTCACTCACACCTAATATCTCAGTGGGAATGCTCCTGCTCCCACCCCACATAATCTCCTCCCCTATTCATACTGGTAATTTCCACTTACTCTCCTAAGCTCATAGATCTTGCTCTTGCTTGTATTAAGCTATTTATCCTGAATGCATGAAAGGTACCTCAATTGTAACCTACCCTAAGTTGTAAAGCTTCTCAGTTTCTATATTGTAAACATTTTTGTTTTCTGCTTTACAGGATTGTAATATCTGCATATTTGTTCACTAGTCTGCTGTATTTCCAAAGTTTCCTTTTTCCTTTCATTTTTTACTAGTCCATAGTAACTGTATAATTGTAACTGAATACCTTATTGTAACCTTGCTAATTGTTTTTGGAGCTTTTCTCCCCAGGACTCCATTGAAAATGGGTTATTTTTGGCCCAAATGGACTATCCTGGTAAACCAACTGCAAATAAATAAATATTGAACCAATACACTTGAGATGTAGTTTGCACAGACACATTTTGGGTGATCCTTTAGGGATGGATAAGACAAAGGCTAGGGATTTAGCTATATTTTTCTCTCCTGGTCTTATGAAGGACACAAAAAGCACTCAACCTAGGGTTTGATAACCCTTTGAAAGAATCGCTACAGGCATTGTAGGTCCACTTGTAAAATCAAGTAATGGCCATTGATATATTTAGTACTCACCGATTATGGAATAACATTTCCTAAGGCAGTACCCCTACAAAGAATTAATGAAAAGCTGATAGCAAAAAACCTTGTGCTGCGCTTTTTTTAGTTTAGGAATTCTTAGAGAAAGTCCTATTATCCATGGTACATGGTTCATGTCCAGAGAAATGCATGAACTTTGTATTTTTTAAGCAAAACAGTTAAGGGTATCTATATACTACTCTTAGATGGGGTAGTTGAGCACTTTAATAAAATTTCAGTCTATGTTATGAAATAGTAATGGCTATAGTAATGAATAAGAGAAATTGACACCAACTGCTTCAATATCTTTGGTTTGCTGTAAGGGAAGTACCCCAAGCCTGAGCTGGATTCATGCCATTTGAACTGTTATATGGTTGTTAGATATAGCAAAAGTAACACGGAAGGAGGAAAACACCCCTATAAAAGCATGATAGAGCATTTTACAGACATGCAAGACAGGTTAAGAACTATAATATCTATAGTAAAAGAACACACACAAGGGTTGACTAAAAAGAGGCCACATTTACTTGAACTTTAGAGACAGAATCCATTTACAGTGTTGTAAAGAAAAAATGTATTATGTTTGCTATAAAAATATTTGTTGAAACAGACTAACAGTATCTTCAGACTAAGTTAATTTTTTGTCCCCCCCCCCCAATTTTGCAAGAAGTTAACTTTGCTAACTTTATGTTGTTCAGCTTGTAAGTAAACCAACTAAAAACTGATTTTTTTTACAGAAATGTTATTACTCCAGGGATGAGTCTGAAAAAGGTCCAGGTGGGTTAGTGTTCTAACCCAGATAAAAATATAAATTAAATAGAATAAATTAAACACACACACACACACACACACACACACACACACACACACACACACACACACACACACACACACACACACACAGTTAAAATAAATGTTCTCCTATAGCAATATACAACTTCCTATTGTATTAAATTAACTAATAAATAACATAAATTAAAATAATGGAGCTGTCTAGAAGCTGCATGTAAAATATTTTATTACCAAAAGTTAGTATTTTCAGCTACAAATTACTTACTAAGACTTCATCAGACTGACTTCATTTAAAACTTCTGTTTGTTTTATACTTATATAAAAATATACTTGTATGTGTGTTTGTATGTAGATATGCATGCATACAAATAAATGTCAATGAAAATATATTCTTGTCTTGTAAAACCCTGACTTTTAAAGTCTTAGGAAAAAAGCAAAGAAGAAGTAAAGTAAAATTGAAAAATCAGAATCAGTAGGCTTCAAGAGGCATTAAAGAGAAACAAGAGAAGATGAAAGTAGGGGAAAAAAAGGTTAGCCAAGATCACAAAGGTTGTGATCTTGAGTGTTTTCCCTACAATGTTGGAGGTACTGTCAACTACTAACCCAGTTGACAAGGGTTTGGTTAGTGGCTCTTGTGACTGAGGGATGGGCATGCCCATTCTGGGGGAAGAACACTCACTGGTGACACTCCTTAATAGGGATTCATTGCCCAAAGAGGAGAGTTGTCCTCAAATGCAAAAAGCAAGTATGGGGGGGGGGGGTGAACATTTGGTAGGGCTTATAAAATAAAAAAAAAAAACACTGGATGGCAGCACATATGGTCAAGCCCCCAGGATGCCCTTAAGATCCACAACCACCTCCAGCAACAGCAGAAAGAAGTCAGAGGGGGTAGGAGAATGCTGGTAGACCCACTGTGGCTGTGGAGCTCTGAGGTCTAGACTGGTATAAGCAAAGTAGAAGAAGACCAAAAAATGTTGGCGGTACCGCCAAACAAAGCAAGAGTGAGGAGGTTTCTAATTTCTGGTAGACTAGAGTTCCAGACCATGGGTCTCATGTTGTTGAAAGATCTTTCAGTGATAGCTGGAATGAATGGGGGCATTGCAATGTCATAATGTGTAAAGTTCATAGGCGTTACTGTTGGTAGATTGCTGGTACATGAACAGAAATCTAAATTAAGTAATTTTTAAAGGAAAAAAGGCAACAATAAATGTAGCACACTCAGTTATGGGCAAATTAGGTAATAGAACAGTGCAGAGATGAGTTGTTTGGTCAACTAGATTGACAAATCAGCAGAGCATATTGACTTTTTTTTAGTTGAGAAACACTGTGTTAGGCAAAGAGGATGATCAATAGGAAGATGTATTTGAGAATGCAGCTCAGTTTGCTCTTCACTTATTGATATTTGAGCTGCTGAGGTGAGTGCATTTGTGAGATCATGATCATAAGCAGTTTTTAGTTAGGTAGAAACTTTGTTTTATAGTGGCCAATATGGGTATGGAAAGAGAGAGAGAATGGGGTCAGATGTGATGTCAAAATACTTGTAGGCGCTAACTTATGTAAAGGGATTACTAAGCAGATTTGTATTTTTTAAAGTTGAGTATAGTGAAAGTTTTAGTGTCAAAGACTATAGTATTCATTTTGGAGCACTTAACTATGAGTTTACTTGTTTTAAGCAGGAGCACAATTGTAGGTAGGTGAGCAGTAAAGAAGGTTCAACAAGCTAAAGTGAATTATTTCTACCAAGTTGAAATAAGTCTTTAGCATGGCATGGAGAGTGGTGGACATCTAAGCAGCTGGAAGAATGTTAATAAATAAGATTATTGGAACAAGGATTGAGTCTTGTGGACACCATGTATAGGCCATTGATGGACATCTGTCAAAAATCTAGTAATTTTTAGTTTGTAGTGTCAGATATGGGAGACAAAGTTTTAATGCTAATAAGCTAACTGCTCTGGTTTTTACATCTAGTGGAATTCCAGATAATTCCGTCTGAATACACACATCAGTGATGCTGGGTAACACACCTTCAGTGTCTCTGCATGGTATATTATGCATTCTGATGTTCTGTAGCAGTGGAATTGGGAAAATATTTTCCAGAATGGAAGAAATACATACGCAGAAGCAAATACATATATTGTCTTTCAAGAATGCAGATGCATAGATCTCAGTGAAAATATACTCCAACTGCAACCTCATCGAGCTTTCTTGATGCAATGATATTTCACAGAAAACTGGAAGCTTTTAATACAGAAATTCAATTTATTCCTCACCAGGGGGTAATGTTTGAAGAGGTATGGTGTGCTATATTCTTGCAAACTGCTGGATAAGAAGCCTTGACAGTATTTAACTCTTATTGTTCTAGAAGGAAAGATAGACAAAATAACATCTGTTAGAAAGAAATCCAGGAACTACTGTGAAATCAGAACACATCTGCTATTTATTCACCATAATGTTTTTTTTATAAAAGTGCAAGGCCATACAACGACTATAGATTCTTGTGTTAGTGAGATGAGAAATAGAGGCACACAGTATGAATTTTGTGAATTGCATGGCTGTCTGGTAATAAATACAATCATTTGTGGTATAAGAAATGATGAAACAAGGGGCATTTAAAGCTGTGGATATGTGCAGAGTAAGTGAAGTTACTAAAACACAGTTAAACAAACTGCTAGAGGAAAATATATGTGCAAGATAAAATGTAAACCAAAGATGACAGAAATGAGAATAAAGTAAGGAAGTGTTTCAGAAACACTGTATATGAAATGATAACTGTGTGAGTATTCACAATGGAATCCAAGCAAATGCTCAGTCAGTTTTAATTTGTAAGTCATGCAGTAGGTGTGGCTATAAATATGAATAAAAATTGTCCTGTGCTTAAGGTGGTCTTCCAAGGGTGTTTCCTAAGATGTGTATATGGAAGAAAATTGTGTTTGAAAGAATATGAATGATGTGGAACAGAAATAGGAAAAGAACTATTTGCTGGTGTTATTCATGTGAAAAGAATTGGAAATTAAATCTGAAAATGCATGTGAGGCATCTGAACCACTAGGTCGAGTATGTGAGTCAGACTATTATAAATAAATCATGAGAATTAACAGGCAAAATATTGAATTTAAACTGACACTGGAGTAGATTTATAGTTTTTCCTAAGGATACCTTTAAAGCTTTGGAGCTAAATGAATTTGAACAGAATGCTGTTTGCATATTTTTAACACATTATGGCTACCATGTGGCATCATTGTCACAAACTGCTAACTTGAGAATAAAAATAATTCTTCAGATCAAGTGCTTAAAAATAAATTTTAATATTACTGGCAATTTGGCTTTGCAAAACTTAAAAGGAGTTAACGGTGAAAAACAAAACAAAACAAAGATTACATCTATATAGAACTAGACAGTCATAAGACATCATTTACTGTACACAACCATGTCAGTGTTATCCTACAGGACTATGTTGCTTTATTTGCAGGCTTATGAAGTTTGCCAGGGGAATATCACATAAGAATATATTCTGATGCTACACCAGTGATACATACTCTTAGGAAAGTACTGGAGTATATAGCTTTAATGTTAATGAGTTAACTACTGTGATTTGTATGTCATATAATTCACATTGTGGAAAATTCAGCCCAGTTGCACACCTCATAGAAGTTGTTCAGAATTTTTTTGGATTAGTGTGGTTGGAAGTTTTGGCTGAAAGAGTTACTGCTGTATATCTCCTTTCTAATTAAATTATGTCCGTTTAGAGGGAGATATTAAAGATGAATGATAGTGGGTGGGTAATGTATGATAATGAATTTTATGGGATCAGGGGTCTAAAGATCTGGAAAAAGTTAGTTTATATTTATATAAGTAACTTCTGCACTACACTGTACTGGTAGACAGATTCAGGTGAAACTGTAGCTAGAATAGCTGCAAGGAGTGGGAAAAGTGATGTAAAGGGTGTGAGGGGGAAATTAAATTAGTGATAAGTATATTTTTGAGTCAGTGAAAGAAAGGGTTGTCTTGCTTTCATATCTGAGTAGATTCTGCTTTTGACCATTGGAATGCCCAAATTATTTTCTGTTTTAATTACAGGCCAATACATTTTTGGATTTACAAGGAAGGCATATCAATGACAACTATAAAAGTTAAATTAAGCTAAATTGATTGAAATGTGGATATTTGGAATGCTGTTTTTATACAGTGACAAAATGAGAGCATTAGTGGCTTACCAATTATACCAAAAAGAGTTCCTATTTTTCATTAGTTTCTTAATTTCTTTACAGTGATTACTTCTAAGATATAGGGCAATAAGCAGGTAGTCAGACTATTTTTATAAAATAAGGTTAGCAAATCATTTAGATTGTGTGCATACAGGAAAGACCAGTCAAGCTGTTTTAGGGTATCTAGAAAAAGGGATTCTCTGAGGGTAAGAAGTATTCTGCATGTGATTTTTTTTGGAGGGGGGGGGTTGATGCTGGATTTGTGTTTTTTAAGGCTAAAGAGGGAATGAAAAGAAAGGGCAGTGATCACACAAGGAGCTGGAAAGGAGAAAAGTGTGAAAGCAATTATATGGAGATTTGCTGAGTATAATGTCAAACAGAAATCAGTGGATGAGGAAGGGTTTAGATAGAAAGGTAAGTAATGAGCTTTGTTGGACTATAGAAGAAGGACTTTTGTTGAGTTTACAAAGTGAGAAACTAAACCACTATAAATTAAATTCTCTGGGTCTCTGGTCAACAATTTATTATGTGTTCAAGACGTTGATGTTACCTAAAGACTAAAGCTCAAGATGTGAATCTTGCCATCCATGTTGAGATCACATAATAAGGGCTGTGTTCAGTGAGAAACAATCACAATTCTTTGTTAAAATGTGTTTCCTGAAAGATAGGAAGACTGAAACTTAAATGGCTATCATTATTTAGTGAATTCAGTTCTCACTGGTTTGCCAGAAAGCCACAAATTTTATTTTTATTTAACATTTATTTACTGGGAAATTCCAACTTGGAACAAAGCCAATTTTCAGCCGAGGTTCCAGATGCATGTGTTTGTATCATGGGAGGAAACCAGAGCACCCAGAGGAAGCCCACACAAACACAGGGAGAACATGCAGACTCCACATACAAGGCACTTCAGCCAAGAATCAAACCAGAGAACCTCTTGCTGTGAGACAACAACAGTACCGCTGCACCACTACAGCATCTGAATTTTGTAGTGCGTGCAGCTTTATCAGCTCCATGTGCTACCAGTTACAAAAAAAAAAAAAAAGTGTAGTAGAGTGATGTGTTTTACCATTTTTCAAAGCATTTGAAAACTGGTAAAACATTTAGCAGCCACAAACAAAGGGCTTTAAGAGCTGTTAGACCCTTTGTTTTTCCACAGTTTTTGTTTATAAGTGTGGCACAGGGAAGTATTTAACAAATTTTAAAACTCTTTTATAGCGGTTCTTTGTCAGTCTGCACTGTCTTTTGTTAGTCCCTAGTGTGACGTCCACATACTATCCCACTGAACTGCCACCAAATAATATGAAGTCTCCCACTATTCTGGGTCAGTAACTAAGGAGTTTCAGTCCTCGCTACTGACTCCAATGTGAGACTGTCACTTAAACAGGAGTAATATAACACAATTTTTTCAAAAGAGCACAACAGGAACACACTTTATAGCCTGGGACTGAACTGTATACTTCTGTCCACCCCAATGAAACTCCTTATCACACACTTCTGAGCAATGTGTCCCAGTTTAGGACCTCTGATACACTCACAATTAAATAAATTAAATCTCACACATCCAAACACCTCTGGGAAAGCCTAACACAGATTTTCAGCTGTGTCTGTTCCCCAAAACAATAAGGTAATGCTGCCATCAATCAGAGTGTCTTCATGCCATTTTAAAGGCGTGTCCAATTTTGAAAATTAGATGTTAAAACAAATAGTTGCAAATGACCTAAGCAGCCAGGCTTTAAGAGTGTCCTGCAATGTTATCAAGGCAAGTATAATCACTCTCAAATCACTAAGGAAAGTACTGATTAACCAGCCACAATGTAAGTTAATAAAACATATTTAGTAATGAGCAAAATGATT
This sequence comes from Protopterus annectens, assembly GCF_019279795.1. Taxonomy (NCBI): domain Eukaryota; kingdom Metazoa; phylum Chordata; order Ceratodontiformes; family Protopteridae; genus Protopterus; species Protopterus annectens. The sequence goes on from NC_056731.1 coordinate 831,475,814, forward strand.
AAGAATATAAAACCGTAATTTCCAATAAACAAACAGAACTCAATCACCAGGAAAATGACATCAAATTTGTAAGAAAGAAATCCAACATTCAGGAAAAACTTTAACTGATCTAACTGATTAGTTATAATTTTCCTATCTGACTAAAGAACACTGTCCTTGATTTAAATTAAATTATTACAACAGAGCAAAGACAGGCTTACACTTCTTGGTGAGTCCTTTTGGGTGCCCACTGCACAGCACATCTGTGAACAACTCACAACCATAACTGTAACTGACAACTGACAACTGTAACTGTAACTGACTTCAACTGTCTTCAGCAGGCTCTTTTATAGACTAATCAAAAATAGAAACTTCGGTCACTCACGGCAGGTAAATAAAATGTATATTTATTGTTAAAAGGACCAAAAGAAAGCGCTTTCGCGGTTCAGCATAACTGCTTCATCAGACTTCAGTTGCTAACAGAAGGTATACCCTTTATATAGGCACAATCAAGCTAGCATAATTGAAACAATTAAAAGCAATTAAGAATAAAAGCCACAAAGACCTCCAGAGTACATATATATACAATTATGTCTGTGTGAATCCACACATCAGAAACCTAATGTTTCAAGCATCTAGATTTTAGAAAAAGCTTTAATGAAACTTTACTATTTAGACCAGGGGGCTTATCAGCCTGTAAATGTATAATCCATTTTTGTTCCATTTCTTCAGTTTTATTCCAGAAATCACCATCTCTGTTATTTACACCTACATGCTCAATGACAAAAAAATGGAACTCATGGTCTAACCCTTCTCTCAAAACATGCTGTGCAAGTGCACTAGTTTCTTTGCTGTTACGCATGTCCCTGTGATGTTCAAGGATTTTATCCTTCAACATTTGGTTAGTTTTTTCTATATAGAATGCGAAACAAACTTTGCAGAAACAAAAATAAACCATGCTCCTAGTTCTGCAATCAGCATAATATTTAAAATCAATCTTAAACTTCATAGAGGGATGTTCAAAGTGATTACCGGTATAAATATGCTTACATGCAGAGCAGTTTCTACATGGATAAGTCCCTGTCCTATCAGATAACATTACAATACATTTATTAGATTTGTAGCATAGTTGTTTCTTTAAAGAGCAATTATTCTTAAAAGAAAAAAGGGGGTATCATGAATTGTATCCTTTAATTCTTTTACAGCATGCAGAACGTTCCAGTTCTTTTTAATCACTTCACAGGTTCTGTTAATGTCATTTGAAAAGGGGAGAACTACTTTGAGAAGTTCACGATCAATCTGCCTACTATCCACAGTAGTATTGGGATTAATCTTAGTCGTGTCACTAAAGAACGGTCTTCATCTAGAGCCTCTTTCATTCCAAGCAGCCTTAATACATTCATCTATTTCATGTTCTTTATATCCCCTGTCTAGGAACTCTTGTTTTAGTTCTTTCAGGACTGTCTCAAGGTATGCATCATTATTATGAATTTGCATTATCCTATACACTTGCCCTTTTAACACATTCCTTTTAACATGTCTTGGGTGCATGCTAGTATAGTGTAACACACTATTCCTTCTGGCAGGCTTCCTATACAGTCTTGTTTCAAAGATATTAAGCATTTTCTTGTTGACCTTTATATCCAAAAACTCAATTTCAAAATCTGAAAACGTATATGTAAACTTAAGAAAATGAGTAGTGCTGCACAAATAGGTGGCAAAATCTTTAAGCTCATCAACAGTGCCATCCCAAAGTAAAAACAGGTCATCCACAAAATGTATATACCACACGACATGTTTACTGAAAGGATTTCCATCAAAGATAAAGTCCAACTCCCATTGGACAAAACAGAGGTTGTCATAGCTGTTGGCACAAGGAGTGCCTATTGCTACGCCAACCTTCTATAAATGAAATGCATCATTGAACATAAAAGCATTGTTCTTTAAAATCATCTCAAGTAAAGTACTGATGAGTGATATTTTTACTCTATCCCAATTCCTAAGGGTTAGACACTTCTCTATGTTAGCTATGCCCCAATTATTGGGGATCACAGTAAACAATGATTCTATGTCCAAGGTTACTAGTAAACTTCCAACAGTTGTGTCTCACTGTCAGTCTGAGTAGTATCATTCACCTCTGTCCTTGCAGTCACCACCATGAAAACACTGATTAACCAGCAACAATGTAAGTTAAAAGAAATATTTAATAATGAGCAAAATGATTAAGAATATTAAACAGTAATTTCCAATAAATAAACAGAACTCAGTCACTAGGAAAATTAAATCAATACTGTAGGATAGAAGCCCAACATGCAGAAAAAACCTTAACTGATCTGATTACAGTAGAATTTTCCTATCTGACTAAAGAACACTGTTCCTGATCTAAACTAAATTATTACAACAAAGCAAAGGCAGGCTTACACATCTTGGTGAGTCATTTTGGGTATCCACCACACAGCACATCTGTGAACAACTCATAACTATAACTGTAACTGAAAACTGACAACTGTAACTGACTTCAACTGTTTTCAGCAGGCTCTTTTATAGACTAACTTAACTGTCATAACTGTTCCAGTTCTAATTTTTATTTCATATTTTGAAAATTAACCAACAGCTGTTTACTAAAGTTTCTTCTTGTCTTTCAGCTTCTGACAGTAACACATAGCAACTGTCAACATTCCGATGACATCATCTGCAGATAAGCTGAATCTGAGACAGTTTGCCTTTAAAATCTTTTCTCACAAACATGCGCAGTTATAAATGTAAAAGGACACTGCTCAAGTTTTTAAAACATTCTGTACAAACATATCATAAATCAACATGTAAGAACTTGTTTACAATACCTTAGCTAGTCATGCTGGCATATAATACATAGGTTAAACTGAAATTATGTACAAAAACTTCAGTCTACATGCTAGCACAGATGACAGTGTCTAATTTCTTCACATCTAGCATGAGACCTAATCTTAAAAGCACTTAGGTATGCTTAGCAAGCTTTTGTTATGCACACTTAATTGCTGTTAAGGTTGGGTCTCACACAAGTTTATTTTGTTCCCAATTCTGGACCATAATTATGCTATCGCATGCATTACATAATGAGTTATGATTCAGTTTCCAATCATAACCAGATTATTATGTATCTCAAGAACAATGCTTACAAGGTAAATCTTGGCACCCATGCCATGAACACATAATAAAGGGTTATGACTGGACACCCAGTTCTTCTGCATTGTAATGCATGCAGCTTTATGTGCTCCATGTACAACCAGTAACAGAAAAAAAAGAGGGAAATGTATAAAAATAAAGAACTTTACTTGCCCTGAAAATCAGTAAAGTACTTAGTGCTGTCAAACAGACAGCAGCACACCTCTCAGCTTCTTTGCTTAAGAATTCTGGACAAATCAAAAAATAATGGGGGGAGGGAGGGGAGGGAACAAAGGATCAAAATCATGGACAGTTTTAAATATTGCTGTTATTCACTAAAAAATTAATAGAACAGCATGTTTTGCATCACTTTGCACGTTCTGAACAAGAAGAAGTATGAAACTCTAATGTCTGGCATTACTGACTGCATATAATTATCAATTTTGTAGCAGAAAATGAAAAACATATGAGGGACAGAGCAAAAATATAGGACAACCTTGGGGACAATTCAGAGGCATAGCCACCAGGCAGAAACAAAGTTTTATCTTCTGCTGCAGTTCTTTGCTGGCTGCTGGCAGAACTGATCATAACAGAACCCAGGGGTGTGCCTACTGTCTAATTGTTGTTATGGTTGGGTCTCACACCAGGAAAGTTGTTATAAGTTGGAGTTGGGAGGGTGGCCTTATGGTTAAGGTGTTTGCCTTACAAACGCAAGGTGCAGGGTTTGAGTCTCACAAGGGATAATTGGCTAGGCTTAAAATGGCTCGCAAGAGCAGTTAGCTTAGTACTAACCTATGAACCTATAAGTTTATCTTGTTCCCGATACCAGAATGTAATATCTGCACTCATGTACTACATATACTTAAGATAAAGAGTTTTTTTTATTGCCTATTATTATTTTAGGCAAGACTCAGTAGAAATCAAATTGTAAAGATGGTTTAGAAATGGTAATTTGAATGTATTGTATGTTCTTTTTGATTAACAGCATAAATCCCCCATCCAGTTTTATTACTAGGCTAGTCACTACTGTAGCTGCAATAGAAAATTTGGTACATGTGTGAAAAGAGGGCTGCCTTCTCTTAGCCAAGTTTCCACTAATGAGACAATGTGAGGATAGTGGAAATTGAGCAAGGTATCTGGAGATTCTGAAGTCAGCAGTTTTTAGGCCTTAATGGTTTGGGAGATCCATGGATATTGTTGCAGTGATATCATTTGGGCCAAAGCTGGTTTCTACGTTGCATACCAAACATGTGACTGCTGGGAATTTGGCTATATATATATATATATATATATATATATATATATATATATATATTGTTAATTCTAAAATAAAGTTGAAGCTTTGTAAATGTTTGCTGTTCTTGACATTTGCTGACTGCTTTGGAAGCCTTTTTGAAAACTATGAATTTTGTTTCAAATTTGATTTGAATTACTCTGTTTTATGGAATAAATTTGGAATCCATGAGAGTTTAGAGTATGATGTATGAAATATCTGTAAATGAAAGATTAATGACTGGTTTCTAAGAACAGTTCTGAAGCTGCAAGTCATGAAATTGAATTCCCTAATCGTAGAGTTCATATTATTTCATATACACAAAACTACTATAATCTCCAGTTAACATTACATGTAGCAGTTTTTGACTTTTTGAGTTTAAATTACTGTTTCAGATTAATTTCAGTAGAATGCAGTAATTATGTTATTTTGATAAGCTGTTTATTGAATAGGACTTTACATAGTTTTCTTAGGCATTTATAAATGGGCCTACTTGTGGGTGGTCTTGCTTTCCAGTTGCATGTATTTTTTAACTTTTTATGGTATGAGGTTAGTTTATGGTATTATTTTAGTAGTGTAGTGAGGATTACATTAGGATATATTAGTTTTATAACTTAGTTATGTTTTAGTTTATTTAATGTTTTTTAGTTTAGTCTTTTGTAAGACTGAGTCAGTTTTGCAGGTAGTGGCATTTTCTGACTGAGTGGCTGCTTTCCTTTTGCATTTTGTTTTTATTGTGCTTAATTAAAACATTTGCTCAAATAAGAAAAATAACACTAGCTTTGAATTCTAGAGGTTCAGTTTGGGTGTGGGGTAGTTGTTTTGGCTGAAGTTAGTATTTATATTTAGTACACATGATGAGTTTTAATGTTTTTGTTTTGCTTAACTAAGGTTGCTCTGGGGTGCCAGAACAGCATTTCTAATTGACTGGAGAGTTGATGACTTGCAGAAGATGGTGATAAATGTTATGATAACATGCATAAATAAAAAATATATACATCCTGAAATGAAATACATACATTTCTAACAGCCTGATAACAAGGTTTGGCATCAGGATAAATAGTTGAATTAGGAATAGTGTTAACTGGCATGCATATCACTCATGAAACCAGACAATTTTTTTTTATTTATTCCCTGAATGGACTTAAAAGATGACTTGATAACTTCTAAGGTGCAAAGTGGGCACTTTATTAACTGTATGGTCACTCCCTTGACTAACATAAGTCACAAAATTAGCACTTTAATATGTATTAAATGTATGGTCACCATTTCAATTAATTCATTACTTTTAAACAGGAAGTACCTGAGCTTACTGATACATAATTGATGTTGTAGATTCAGGTAGTTGTCTGAAGTATGCAAGACTCGGTGGAACTGACACCAGTGAAGTGATGATGTCAAAGGTTATGGCATTATCTTCACTATTTTTAGATGCCGAAGTACACATGCTTGTTGTCACAGAGCCAGTAAAATCTTCACAACAGTGACTCAGGCTCACTTTGCAGCCTGAGTACAAGATAATCTGCCAAAGGAGATTTGTTATTATTTTTTTTATTTACTTTTGTTGGCAAGGTGACCCTATTAGGCTTTTGAACTGTGTTCAGGGGATATCTGAGGGGGCACATATGTCTACAACACTGTTGAAACTTCCCTGTTCTTGTAATAAGGAGTCCTAGAGAACAGAAGATCAGCAGGGACAGATGAGTTCACAGCACTGATTGACCTTTAAAGTAGAGTAGTACCCCACAACTGAAAAGGTAAATGTTTTCATCATGTCTTGAACTTTTCTGCATTACTAATGTCCTTGTATCACTGTAATTGGTTATTATAATTTGACACATGGCGAAATGGCTTGATGGGAGGCTACCCTGCTCCATGATTTCATTTTACAGTTAACATTTCCTCTTCCCTGGTGTAATTTTACACAAATAAGGAGTGCCATGTGATGAGAGAATAATTTATTGTGATCCTTATTCTCTCTCTCTACTCACTTATGATTAGAGTACTGTGTGTTCCTACATTTTTTGGCTGTTAACATCAGTATATCTTCTTCATTTACTTTGTTTTTCATCAATTATATTAGTGGCCATATCTGAGACACCATGTTTTTTCTCATGACTTCTCAAATGCTGAGTTTCAGTTTTCCCCGACAAACACATAAATCTACTTGAAATGGATCAGAAAAATCCTGCCTTGTCCCTTACAGCTGTTTCCCTGCTTTAAGAAGGAGTGCCTTGCAATATCTTCACAGTGCACATATAAACCTCCAATAGGAAGCACCTGGTCATAAGCAGGAAACCAAACCTCTCCCCCCGGGTGGGCAAGAATCCAAAAGCTGCTCATTTTTTGAGCTGTCCACCTTGGATCTTCTAGCATCTGGGCTCTGACACAGTATTGTAAGAATCATTACAATACTAGGTTTGAAACAATTGACAAATTTCTTGCTCTTTTCAAACTTAGAACTGTAGTTCCAAGTTAAAGTTTCTACCTAATGTGTGAGAAATTTGACACCTATGACTAATAAGTTATAATCTGTCTGAGTTGGTGTGTGGATTTTTGTTAACCCTATAACTAAAACTGGCAATATTTCAGTTTATGACACACCGTTCTCTGGGCGTGCAGGCAGTGGGCTGGTTCACTTGAGAGTTGAGAGGCAGGATAATTCACTTGAGGGCACTTTTAAGTGACAGCGGTATATGGTGTCAATGTCTGCTAACCCTCGAAAATAATGTCAACACTGCGATTGTGTTAACATTTTAATACTTCACAACACCACAGCATTTTATTAACTGTGGAAACAAACCAACCCAAGCACTAGGTAGCCTATCTACAACAAGAGTGATTTCCGGCCCAGAAATTGTAGTTTATTGGCTGTTTGGCAGTTTTTCCATCTCTTTCAACTTTCTGATTTAAAAGCCCGCATTTGTGCTTGTTTCCCACTTTTCCTGTAACTAATCTAGTCCAGATACAGATTTGCTGTATCCAGGGCTGTTTGTAAGCTTCTGAGCCCCCCAAGCCTTTCTGTGTTGGAGGGAAGACTTCTAGCTTATCAGTGGGAGTGGTAAGTACTAGGTAGCCTATCTACCACAAGATCCAGGTACAGATTCTTAGTTTTAGCACTTGAATTTGCTTATTTGTGCTCAGCACTTATTCAGAACTTGTTAGCACTAAATAAGCTACAAATTACTACAGCACTCAACCTTCTTCTTTACCTAGAGGAAAACAGTTTTTGTACTTAATTTCTTCACTTGCTTAGAGAAAAACAGCTCTTATACTGGTTCCATATTACGCTGTCGCAGACACAGTTTGTTGAATGCATTTTCATCGAACCAAAAAGCACAAAAAGGCAAAATAGCGAAGCGGCTTTTCAGTGAATTCTTTCCCTGGGAAAGAATTTGCTTGGCTGCTTTTGCTACTTTGCCATTTTTGGCACTGTAGTGTGATCACAGAGTTGGTATATTTAAGTAGGGGGGTGTGGGGGGGGGCACAGCCCCCCAATATGTAATGTTTTACAGTTTTTTTTTTTTAAATTTCGGAACAACAATTTTATTCCCTTGGAAAAAAATCGCTGTTCTGAGGTTTCGACGTTGTAAGCTTTTACTTACATGGGGTCTATTATGTGTCATTCGCTGTTGTGAGCATGCAATATCATAATATAGACACCTTATACTCACTTTCCTCACTTGTCTAGAGGAAAGTAATTTTTTATTCAGGCATGTCCAAGACTCAGCTCCCAGTGTTCTCTCCTCTCTATCTGATGAATCTGGGCATCTTGGGGCAATGTAGCAATTGCCTCATATACACAGACAGCCCTCTCCTCCTACCACCTAACACCACAACCTGTGAGAGATGCACTTATCTAGCCAAACTGGAGGTAAAGCTCTCTCCAATCAAGACTGAACTTGACAGTCAAGAGGAGAAAGTAAACACTTGCACCACACCACACTCATCACATAGTCCAACTAAACCTACACCACCAAAATCCACACATAGAAACACAAAAACATATGCAGAGGCTCTCAATAATAATCTGCTCAAGCAACAGAGACCTCCAAAGCAGAAATGCAAGCAACCTCCACCCCCCCAACACAACCCGAATGACACATAGCCCACAGACTCAGTGTGACAATAAACCACAGCCCTTAAGGCAAAACAACATACCCAACACACTAGTAATAGGTGACTCTATAGTCAGGCACACTGATGTCCCACTCACCAGGCTAAACAAGGAGAAGGTTACTGTCAGCTGCCTGTCAGGTGCTAGGATCTGCCACATAACCCATGCACTCAGGTCACTCCACAACAAGTACAAATATGACTCTGCCATTGTCCATGTTGGTGTGAATGACCTGAGATGTACCTCCCTGGACTGCATAAAAAGGGACATGGAAGAACTCTCCAATCTTGTAGCCCAGGCAGGTATGACCCTAGCCCTGAGTAGCATCCTGCCATTGCCCAGAATGATACCGCAGTACAAGGACAAAATGATTGACTTCAACAATTGGCTAAGCTTCTGGTGTCATTCTAGGGGGATCCAGTATCTGTCTGCCTGGGACGACATGGTTGACAGACCATGATGCTTTGCCAGAAATGGCCTGCACCTGTCGCCCATGGGATTCCGGATACTGGGTAAGGGTCTTGCCTCCCCTATAGTGCCTTTTTTAGGCAAGGTTCAAATGACAAATTTACCACTGTAACAGGAACAGGCAAGCAAAAACTGAAGGCAATGCTACTCAATGCTAGAAGTCTAAATCTCAAAATACACTCACTCGAGGCACTCCTTAAAATGGAGAACATCGATATCTGTGCAGTGACTGAGACCTGGTTCAAGGCTCCAGATAGCACCCCTGCATTACCAGGCTATAACTCATACCACACTTTTCGGCCATCTAACCTGGACCAGAACACCAAAGGCAGAGGTGTGTCCATATTAATAAGGATATCCACACCTCCAGGTTAGTTGCGCAGTATAATGCATCCAAAGTTATCCAAGTGCAACTAACGCTGGGCAAAACTGCAATCCAAATTGTAGCTTGCTACAGATTCCCCATCATGCCCCAGGATTCCCACTCCTCTTTTCTTGATATACTGGAAAATATTAGGGTTCAACCAAACACCCTAATAATGGGCGATTTCAACCACCCAACCATTAACTGGGAAAACTACTCATGTACCAACTCCTTCACTCAACGCTTTCTGAAATTCATAAATTTCAATGCCCTGGAACAACTTATCCACACCCCCACCAGGGGCAACAATATCCTAGGCCTAGTCATTACCAACATGAGTGACCGGTGTTCCATACCTGAAGTCAACTCCTTGTTGGTCAGATCCGACCATAAGCTAATCACCCTAGATATCCGCATCCTGCCCCCACCCACCATTAAGGAAACCACGGTAAAAAATTTCTCCAAAGCCAACTTCATGCTTCTTAAGACAGAAGTGGAGAACTTCATGACACCCATGCAGATGGACAATGCTGAATCCTACACAGATGCCCTCTATAAGCACTTACACGAGTGCATGGATCGTGCTATCCCAAACAGAACCAAAATGCTATCCTCCAAAAAAAGGAAGCCAATCTGGTGGTCCCCTGCCATAAACAAACTCTACAACAGAAGGAAGAAACTGTTGCAAAAGAGAGTAAAATCCCATGAGTGGAGGAACTCCCTGGTCAGCTTCAGTAAGAAGCTGAGATCCCTTATAAGATCCTCCAAAGCTAGCTACGAAAACAAAATCGCCACTGATTCTAAGGGCAACCACAAAGCATTCTATAGCTATGTCAAGAATCTCAATGGCAACACCCAGATCTGCTTTGAGTTACAGCACAATGGCATAAAAATTACAGAACCAACTGGTATTGCCAACATTCTGGCAGATAGGTTCAGTGCTAACTTTACCCCCCCTCTCACCCCCTAAAGGGCCCATATCTATACAAGAGGAATGCAGAGTCCCTGTAATCACATCTATGCAGGTAAAAGCTGCATTCTCTAAAACTAAAAACAAAGCATCCATGGGACAACATCCCAGGCTACATTTTACACGAACTTCAGAACGAACTGGCTCCTCATCTAAGCACCATGTTCAATCATAGTCTCACGTCAGGCTTTGTGCCCAATGAATAGTGCACAGCAACAGTTATCGTACTCCACAAAGGGGGAGCCACTACTGATCCTGGGAACTATCATCTTATTAGCCTGATGAGCCTGGTCTGCAAGGCCACGGAATGTATCATCATGGAACTCATAAACAAAGACATTGGTAACCTCTAAACTCTGGACCCCACCCAGTTCGGGTTTGTGAAAGGCAGAACATGCCTTCTGAACCTGATCGACTTCTTTAAGGCAGTCATCAAAGCCATAGATGAGGGTAAGGTGGTTCACACAGCCTATCTTGACCTCGCCAAGGCTTTCAACACCATCCCCCATTCTGGAATTATAAACTCACTAAACTAGGTATGAATCCCTGCGTCACAAGATGGGTTGCCAACTGGCTCACTGACAGAACCCACAATGTAAAAGTTGCAGACTCCAGATCTGACTTCAAACCAGTGACAAGTGGAGTACCACAGGGTTCAGTCCTGGGACCTCTCCTGTTTGGTATCTACTTATATGAAGTACAGGCTAACCCAGAAGACCTCTGGCTAATGAAATTCGCAGATGACTGCAAACTAGGAGCCATAGTCATGTCCCCAAATGATGTGGACATCCTACAGAAGGGCCTCACTGAGACAGATGCCTGGTATCAGAGGTATGGTCTCAACCTCAATGCCAAAAAGTGCATTGTCATCCCCTTTGGTAAAATCTCTGTGCCCATGAACTACCACATAAACGGCAGTCTACTTAACTCCAAATGTGTGATAAGAGACCTTGGGACCCAGGTGGACAGTAGTCTCTCCTTTGATAATCACATCGCTACAGTAGTCAGGAAATCCTTCTTTGTGGCACATCTCATTATAAAAGGGTTCTCATACAGGAAAAAAAGAGGTCATTGTTCCCCTCTACTCGACACTCATTAGACCCATTATAGAGTACAACGCCCCTTTTGGAATGTACTTCACAAGACATCTGCAGCAGCTGGAAAGGCCACAGAAGTACCTCACAAAGAGGATTACTGGCCTCAAACAGATGCCCTACACTGACCATTTCAAAAAACTCCAGCTTTACTCTGTAGCATATCACCTACACCGAGGAGATCTCTGCCTAAAATATAAAGCTATGTTAAACCCAGAGCTGTTGGACATGCTACACCTAAAGAAATTCCAATTGCTCTGAGCTACACGCTCTAGGGACCTAAACCTTGTCACCACAACAAACAGGACATGCTGGAGGGATAGATTCCTGTCCCAGAGACTTCCTATACTCTGGAACAAGCTACCCATCTATGTCAAGCAAAGTTCCTCATTAGCA